>NW_024068384.1:0-162835 GCF_009389715.1 Phoenix dactylifera | reverse complement strand
GGATGCGGGGGTCGGAAGAAATCCGACCCTCGATTTCCATCAAGATCTCGGCCCGGGGGGCATTAACAGGTGTGTAGTTTTCGTACCTCCCTGAGTACGTTCGAGGCCGTGGTGGAGATCTTGGTCGAGGTGGGGTCCTCCGCTGAGCTCGTCCCTGCTGTCGAGGGGGGCTCCTCAACCGAGGGAGGTTCTTCTCTCGACGAGGGGATCGGCTTCTCTGTCGGCCGCGCTCTTCGCGGCGTTTCTTCTGTTTTCTCGAGGCGGGCTCAATCGCACCCCGCCTGGAGGCAACTGCTTCCTCGGCCTTGGCATACTTCCGGGCTCGGGCCAGCATTTCGGTGAAATCGGCCGGGAAGCTCTTCTCAATGGAGAAGAGGAATCGGTAGGAGCGAACCCCAGTCTTCAGAGCCGACATGGCTATCGACTGGTCTAGCTCGCGAACTTCCCACGTGGCGGCAGTAAAACGGTCCAGATATTCCTTGAGGGACTCCCCCTCCTTCTGCTTGACATCCAGAAGGGAGTCTGATGTCCGCCGTTGGCGTCGGCTGGCAGCAAAATTGGTAGCGAACTGCCTGCCGAGTTGCTCAAAGGAGGATACCGTGTTCGGCTTTAGTCCAGAAAACCAAAGCCGAGCTGTCCCTCGGAGAGTCGCTGGAAAGGCTTTACAAAATACGGCCTCCGAGGATCCTTGTAGAGCCATGAGGGCTCGGTAGCTCTCCAAGTGGTCGAGGGGGTCGGTAACTCCGCTGTAGGGCTCCACCTGAGGCATTTTGAACCTCGCGGGGACCGGCTCATCCTCGATCTGGCAGGAAAAGGGGATTTGGTGGTGAACTCGAAGTCTCCCTCCTGTCTTGCCTTCTTACTGTGGAGCGCTGCAATTTGGCGCTCCAAATGCTCAACTTTCCTGTCGAGCTCCCCCACCCGTGGGATTGTCACCGTGGTCTGTGCCGGCTCACGGTGGGCTGGGGCCGACTCAGCCTCAGAGGGTTGGGGTCTTCTGTTGAGATCTTCCCCCGGTAGCTTTCTCTGGGGGGAAGTCCGCTCTTCGTTGTTGGCTCTGGAGGAGCCATGCAAATTTTGGCCTGGGAAGGCCGGGCCATTGGGAGGAAACTCCGGCAGGATCTGGGCCTGCGGGGGGAGCGTTGGTAAGGCCTCCTCGCGTCGCAGGCTTTGAACGGCGGCGGCCAGGGCCTGGACTTGCTGTACCAGAGCATTGAATTGCTCCGGCTGGACCTGAGGAGCTGGGTCAGCCGGAGTAGGTGAATTCTGGACGGAATGTCCAGGACTCTGCGGGGGACGCCGGGAGATGTTGGAGGCTCCCTTGCTTCTCAACTTCATGATCGCTACTTGGTCCCTTCCTCTAGCGCCAACTGTTGCTGGAAATTGGACCCGGGGGCGTCGTCGGTCGAAGAAAGGGAGCAGCGGGTGTTCACAGGGGAGCGGCGGTCCGTCGGCGGGCGGCGTCCTCCGTCCGGGTGCCTGCAGAAAAGCCGATGGCCGGGTCTTCCGGCGCCGACCCTCCGACGCTCAAGTCAGAAGGGGGGCAAATTATATGGGAAGAAGAGGAACAGTGTTTGTAGAGTGCGGAGTCTCCAACCCCCATCTGAGAAGCAAGGGCTCCCTTTTATAGGGGGGTCGGTTTACCTGTGATGTGATGGGGCGAGACCACAGTACGGCTCGGCATGTTGTTCGGATCGGCGCACGATTGGGTGAATCATTGCATTGATGTCGGAGGTAAGGCCGTCGTACGACCCAAGCTGGCGCACGATCGGGTGAATTATTGCATTGATATCGGAGGTAAGCCGAGATCAGAGACTTATCATAGTTGATTGGACTCGGCTGGGCTGACTTGCCGTGGAGAGCTGCGGGTCCGTAGATAACAGGAGTCATGCGCATTAATTGTGGAGTAAGCCGGAGATCCGCATTAATTGTGGAGTAAGCCGGAGATCCGCATTAATTGTTGAGTGAACTGGAGATCCACATAAATTGTTGAGTGAACCGAGGGTTTACAGGGGTCCGTGCGCAATAAATGCCAGGGCAGTGGCAGGATATGGCCCTCGGTCGGACCTCGGAAGGGTACGGCCGTAGTGGGTAATCGACAAGGATAGACCTCGGATATCGGATGTTTCGAGGTCGGATGTTCCGAGGTCGGAGGTCGGACGCCGACCTCAGCTGTACCAGGTCGGCAGCTGTGTGGCCTCTTAGGAATAATTATACTGCTGGGGGAAAAACATATTTCCCCAACAATATGCATGTTGGAGGTATCATTTGCTAATATGATGTTTGCACTGGAACTGCTAAGATATGTTGGCATTGTTATAAGCTGGATCCATTAGGCAAATATTTGATTACTGGCTTGATAGCATAAATTTTTTAATATTGATGTTTATCTTGTAAAAGTTATAGGTGTTATTTTACTTTAGTGTGTTGGGGGAGGGATTCTTACGGGGCTAAAAGGTGTTTATCTTGCCAAGATTCGCGGGTCGATTAGAGATTTTAGAGAGTATCAGATAGATTTTGTATTTGATACTGGATGTATCAGAGTCCTTTTTTTATAGACACTTATTTATTTATAAAATATTTTGTTATTTTAATTTTTTTATTTTTTGTTATAAATATTTTGGCTTAGATTATCTGGCCTTACATATTCTTTAGGACTCGTTTGGTTCGCGGAAAGCATTTTCCATCCTAAAATATAATTTCTGAAAAGCAGATTACTAAAAAAAGGATGCCTAGAAAAATACTTTTGATATGTTTGGTTGATCATGGAAAAGTAACAGATTTTCGGAGTGCTTATGCTTGGTTGACCATCCACTTTCCTAAAAAAGCTATATGTAATTCCTATTATACCCTTAATAAAGATTAGATCTTTAATGTCTCTTTAATGCTGAAGGGTTTTGTTGAGAAAAAATAAAAATAGAGTAATTCCCAGCTCATGGAAAAATAACTTTATTTATTACGAGAAAGACTTTCCTATGAAATGTGGGAATTATAGTGTAATATTGTTTTTAAAAATTAGAGGTGCTTGGCCATGTCACGTGTTAGATCCGAGTAGTGGGTTCGAGGCATAATAGTGTAATATTGTTTTTAAAAGTTAGATAAATAATCTGCCAAAAAAAAGTCAACCTAGGAGGACTGCAAGCTGTAGAAAATTAGACAACCAAATTAAGTTTGAGATTTTTTTGGTTGTAAGGTAAAACACACACACACACACACAAAAAATCTTTAGGTAGAATATAAAACTCAAGCATAATTTTGATCTTCCTAAAGGATAAGCTTGAGTTAGTGACATGTCAGCTGAGTTTATGCCGTGGTTACATCCCATTGCTTTCAAGGAAGGGTTTGGGAGTTCGAGTTTTGAGTGGTGTCCACCCTCAAGATTTTGTCCTCATCCTTCTCAGGAATTTTCGCGGTGTAAAACAAAAACTCCTGGGCTCGTGAGGGCATAGTCCTCAAACTGCACCCCCACCGTCCAAGTACCTGATAAATTGTAGTCATGGGATGACTCAGGCCTTCTTTTTCAGAAAAGTAGAAGTCAGGTAGACATCAACGGTCTCAACTACGAAGTGGTAAAGGGAAAGATTGAATCTCGAAACCAAGGCTGGGTCTGGGTGTCCATAAAAAGCTTTGAAAGGGAACAGGGGTAGAAGTTTTTGAGTGAAAAGAAAAAACTAGTTAAATCTGAAAATTTCATTTTTATATTAGCTTTGATCAAAATAGGTTACTAGCTTTGAAAAAATTAATATCGATTATTCGCCGGAAAATTTTTGGATATTTATATAGGACACTAAAGAACTTTAAAAAAATCCGGTTAGTTTTTTTGGATGAAATCCTAAGTTATTACAAATGGTATCAGAGCAAAATCGGCCCATGACCCATATGGACTAGGAAACACTGTAGCACGGGCTCATTAAAGCTGACCACGGGCCGATTATGATGCTCGTGATTAAATTTGAATAGATTTGTACTGTTAATCTAATGAGGACATTGAGATTTAAACGAAAGAAGTATGTGAGGACCTACACGAGCGTGTGTTTAGTCCTATATCGGTTATTCGCCGATAAGATCTTATGTACCTATATAAGGCTAAAAAACTCAAAAAAAAAAATCATTTGGCTAGCCTTTTTGCTCAAGGTCCAAGCCTGCATCTTATAAATTGAGATTTGGTGGGATGGATCAACCGAGTGCAAATTCTACTTACTTTTTTGCCCAAGAGTTAGTATAATTACAATATCATGTACAAAGGTAAATTACCTACTTAGCTTTTTAACATAAGAATACGTTATGTAATCTCAAGCCATCAAAAGCCTACCCACATGGACAGTAGGTTGCTTCTTGTTGCGTGTCGTTGTCTCTGTTCAGTGAGATCAGACCCTTATCCTCCACTGATAGAGAGTTGATTTAAAAGACAACCAAACTATGTCCCTTTCTATTAAACAGAAGTAAAGAGGTGGTTTTTGTGCATGTGGAAGCCATTTAATTCAATGGATACATCATTGATTGTTGTGCACAATTAATAGTCAAGATGCCGCTAGTAGGTTTGGAGATCGCATTCTTGGGAAGGTTTAGGTAATAGTTTGGAAGCAAATTTCATACATATTATTTGAGACGTCGTCCATTATGGAATATAAATGCGGGCGTTAGTAGTTAGGGCAAAATAAGGGACCATCAAAGTCTCTATGGCTATCACACTTGGTGATCCCATGTGAAAGGTGAAGACCGTGGGTTATTGTTCTGTGAATGATTCCCGCCGGAGGATACGCGAAGCCGTGGGTGGTTTGTAGAGTAATTACGGATCCAAAAAAAATTACCAAAATTTAATATAGAACCGTTATCAAAAAAAGAACCTTAGGGCAAGATCCAACAGTAATGCGTATAGCGATTAGAAAGCCAGAATATCGGCAATTACCCTTTGACATATAGTTATAGTTGAGATGCCTTTTTTTATTAAAAAAAAAAAAGTAAACTACCACTCTAGCCACGTCTACAACTATGGCACTCCTCTTTCACTTTTCCTCAGGATCCGTATAATCGGGGCTCGATGAGTCTCAAAAATTTTCTTTTGGAAGAGACTTTGATTGAATATATCTTCTAATCTGAGAAGACTTTAAGTGAAACAGATGAACACAACTTCAACGTATAAGTTGAGATCTACCATTTTTAAGGCTTTAACATTTTTCATAATTATCTGCACTAGTTTCGAAAGAAGCAATTATTCCCTAGAAGAGTAATTTGATCAAATTTGTGCAAAAGACGGACCTCAATTTGAGTCGATTTGTGATCTCAATGGAAGAAATAGAGGCTTTGCATCTCAATTTGTGATCTATCAAATGAAGAAAAAGGAACCCAAACTCTACTTTCACCAAACTTTTTCTATTTTCTAAAACTTTTTTAAAAAGATTGGGTCGAACGAATTATTTCTTTCTTCTCAGTAGGATCAATTTGATTACATGGTGCTGATTTAGTATATACTTGGGGATGGCCATCCCTAACCAAAGCTCGGCCTGGAAATTTTTCGAGCTTCGAGCTAGGCTTAGGCGCAAAGATTTCTTTTCCAAATAATCTGCCTGAAGCTTGAGTTGGGGCCGGAGCTCAGCCTAGCTTGAAACCTATTTGGGCCTCCCAAAATAGCCGAACGACTGCTGACTTGGGGAAATCCGGGCCAAAAGTCGCGTCAAGGCGGCTGACTATCTTAATTCCCTCTCAGCCAAAGAAACTTGAAGAAGAAACAGGAAAGAAGGGAAGAAAAAAAAAAATCAGAAAGATACTGACCTAAATACTCTTGGTGTAATTTCATGGCTGCAATTTCTGCCTCTTGCACTGAGAAAATCCATCATGATATTTATCGTCACCAAGGAATATTTAATTTGAACATGTGAAGGGAATCGAAGCACTTTGAGATGATCAAGAGTGCTGGCCGCTTGAAGTGATTCCTTATCTCACTTGGCTCCACTACCTCTTGAAGTGATTCCTTATCTTCCCATTCTCACAACATGAATTCAAGAATCTTGTGAAAAGAACTATTAGTAGGGAGGAAGAAATCAGACTATAATCAAATAGGTTAGAAGAACTATGCTTGTCCATAGCATCACATAAACAAAGGTTTCGCTCATCTCTCTTGTAAAAACTGCAGAGACCTCCCTTTCTTGTAAGTATACAGTCTCTGCCTGTTCTGTTATTTGTCATCCTAATTGGATATACATCTACAACTATGGTTTGATAATTTTAACCATGGTAATAGCAATTGTTAACAGCCAAGTTGGCAAGGGATTTAATTTCCTGTGTATGAATTGCTATTGTTGATCACTACACCAAAAAGAAAAATATGCAATGGTGTTGAAATAAGGATAGTGTTTTTGATACTATTATTGATCACCAAATAAAATGTTTTTGTAACTTAGTTAAAGAGACTTTCACCAAACCAGTGGTTCGATTTGATATGAAATAACAAATTGGCTATCAAACATCAGAGCAAGAGCCTCCTCGCTTCTCTTTCTTCCTCCGGTACCATCTCTACCCCTAGTTTCCTTCACCAACCTGCAGCCAGCTGAATCCTCACCGGTGTTCTCTTTTTCCCTCCGCCAGATCTTGTTTTGCCTTGCATGTTCATAGTTTATTTTTATCACTGTCGTCATGATTCTTAAGACAAGGTGGATGGAGAATGAGCAATAGAGCAAATACAAATATAAGACAGGGAGTTAGCTCCACTGCTGGGGTGGGGGGAGGAGTCCTTTTGCAGGAATGGACTTGGTGCTGAGATCAAAGATATATTTAGACACTTCTCTCTTAAATTGACCCAGGTGAGAACTTGATTCAGCTCTGCTTAGGCATTAACTGAATTCAGAAAATGAGCAAGCAAATATGCCTTGTGCTCCAATGATGTGATAGTAGCTCAAATGATATGGCTGGTCAGAAATGCTTAGACTTTTGGTGAGAGCAACTCTTCACTGAGGTTTGTTGTTGAGCAGGCCCGAGTATAAGCAGCAGAGATTATCCATGCAGCTCTACCGGATGGGTCTTTGATAGCTTAGGGCACCTGGGGCTCTTTTTCTACTCGTAGAGCACCTTGAACGGTGTTTTTCACCTGGGAGCCCCCACTCCCGAGCTTCCTCAAAATCAATTTCAATGGATGCGAGTTGATAGCGAAAGGAGAGGAGGCGTTGGCTACATCGTTAAAAGCCTTGACTCGAGTGGTTGTTGCTCGTGGTTGTCAAATCTTTGATACCTCAGTGCCGAAGGCTGAGCTGAGGGCAACATGGGTAAGGTTGGACCATGCTCGGCGTGTGCTGTGGGCCAGAGTAGTTATGTTTGAGGGTGACTCGACCATGGTTATCGGTTAGATTTAGAGAGGCAACTTGCAGTGTTGTGTGGGTGTCACCCTCCTGTTTTGAGATATCCGGCCCATGGTTAGTGATGGCGTTGTGTTTCAGGCCAAGTATGTATACATAAAGGCCAATGAGGCCACCGACTGGGTGGCTTCGTATATAGCCAATCACTCCAAAAAATACTTTGTGAGTCGAAATAAGGGAGCTATCTAGAGCGCTCCGGAATATACTGTTTTTTCAATCTTTTGGATAATATCCGTATTAAAATATATGAATATCGTCTCAGTAAAAAAAACAAAAAAAGAAGAAGAAGAAGAAGAATGTAAAGCTCTGCCTTCCTATAAGCACTCTCCAACTCAACTTATAGTTGAAGGTCTATTGGTATTGTTGGCCAATAAAATAGTGAGTTCCTCTGTCGTTTTCCGGTGTTAATTAAACTGTCTTGCCTGGCGCATTGGAGGGCCTCTGATACGCACTCATTTTGGAGATGCAATGTGTTTATACGCATCATATATGTGGCTCGAACCCACTTCGTAAAAGGTATCAACCACTACACCTATTCTTTCGGGTTTCAACCTGTTACAATGCAGGGCAGGAGAAAGACATGAAGCACTCATGTTCAGGACTAGTTGGGCTCCTGGAGATGGGACTGCTGCTCCTAAGAAGCATGTAATGATTTAAGAGAATGTGGAGTGATTATGATAATTATCATCCATAGAAGATTATAAGATAATTATTTTCAGCGCTTCTAAATCTTCAGCCTAACACAAGCTACAATCTCTCCTTTTTAAGTAGCATTTTTGAGATGAATTTACATTGTTTTAAATTTCATGCCTTTAATTGATCAGCCCCTACCCTACTTTTGTCCCAATACTAGATACGCATATTGGGTCAGGCCAATCCATGGGCGGCTCGGCCAAGCCCGTTGTATTGTTTATATGGTGGGTTGAGCTCGAGTCACAAAGTTGATTTTAAAATTAGGACCAAGCTTGGGGCACATGATTTATAGATAGTAGTCCTAGGGTGGCAAATGTTTGACCCGTTTAAACCCATTTAATATGATTCAACCCATTGTAAGATCAGATCAGATTACCTATTTAATAAAATAATCGAGCTCGAGTTTGGGATTTTGACCCGCTTAACAAAAATACCGAGTTCAATTGATGTATTTTTGATTTATTTTATATCCTATCTAATCCGTATCTTGTTCGACCTGACCTCATTACCACTTCTTATTTATAAGCCTAGTAGCCCCCAACATTGCCTGGCGCAATACTCAAATAGCATGCCTTGTACATATATATTAGGCATATGTATTACACAAATAGAGTTAAATTGTCTGTTCAGAGATACAAGTCATTCAAGGATTCGCTAAATATGATACTAGTCACTCTTATTTTCTAACTTTTGGATTTTTAGTTTTATGGGAAGATGACTTGTACCCTATAATGCGGAGGGTTAGGATATGCAAATGAATAGATTTTCCCTTTAACAAAAGGATGGGTCCTTTGATTTCAATCACTACCCTATGGGATGTCTTTTGAGTTGAAGTCAAAAGATATTTTCTTTTAGAGATATATAATATTGAAACCCCTCTGGTTCCTATAATCCAAAAAAATATATCTCCTAAAAACATTTCTAGGTAGCTTGAAAGCTAAAAAGAAAAAAAATTAATGCACAGACTAAGAATCTCTAAAATATATATTATGCATGGTTCCTTTAAATCTTGTAAATCATGTCTAATGATTAAGATTTTTTTTGTTTTGTTTTGCTATTCATATCATCAAAGTTTATGGTGAGTATAAAGTTTTATTTTTATTTATAAATAGTATTCAATTTTTAAGTTGGTAAAAATTAGGACTAAGGAATCAAAAGAACATGAGTTGGATGATAGTTTCCATGATGCATCACAGATTTATTTGGAGATTCTGGAAACTATGGTAGAGACATATGGCGTTAGACTTCTTCTTAGGCATTGAATTGCAATCAATCGTGCGGCTCGTCTTTAGATTATTAAAGGGCATATTTGGTTAGAAGGAGTTGGGTTCTAAAATAAGAATGAAAATAAATGACTTTTATTTCGGCCGTTTGGTTAGAAAAAAATTTATTTTCATTACGATTTCAACGGAATAGAAATATGCCTAGATCTTTTAAAATCTAATTCGGATATTGATCTAGTATTTAAATTTAATTTCGATTTTGATATCTCTTTCAGTCATGAACCAAATATGTCCAAAAATATATGATGATTGTAATTTTTTATTCCCAAGCTGTTTCTATTCCTGATTATAATGTCAGTCATGTATGTTCCCGGGGTGGTGACTACTAGAAGGCAAAAAACAAATGAGTCTGAAGGGAGCGCCACAAAGCTCCATCGGTTGAGCCCAAGATGGTCTCTCACCACCCGACCATATTCCTCACAATCATTTCTTTTACATCATGCCTCCTCATAATTGGACATTTTAGTGCCAACTCGGGGACAGTCCTATCAGGAGTTCAATGGAGATGGACTGTCATTTTCTCTTAAAAAATGTGTTCTGCTTTTATTTGCTTAATTCGATATTTAACTGGGATTCTAATGAAAAAAAAAAGACTTTTGATGTCCATTATTATTTATTATAATAAAAATGAGGACAATTACAATGACAAAGTAATAATTAGTAATTGTAAATATTGGTGAACTGTTTAATTATTTAGTTATAATTTTGATAGAGGAAATAAAAAAATAGTTTATAATTTTTATTATAAAAATAATTATTTAAATGCGATAGCAATTAAGTTGTAATTGTTTAGGTATATACATGCATGTATGATGTATCTCTCAGTCTATGTTTTGTGTATTTGAGAATCTTAAATTCCATTTGAAATACGTAGCCTTTTCCTTCAATTTGCCCTCTTTCTGTCTCTCCCCTCCGTTCTTATCATTCCATGCCAGTTCGTCATCTCTTTCATGAGTTTCTTGAGGTCAGATCTTACAGGAAACTTAATTAATGCCCGGTCCTTTGAGGACGAGACTCTAACAAAAAACTTCTCGTTGCCCAATTTTTTTTAAAACCAATCCGCCAAACAAAATTTTTTTTTTAAAAAAAAATTCTCGATCAGTCCAAAAGCATCCACGCTTGGCATGGTAATGGATGGGAGAGGGACCAAAGTAAAAAATCAATTCATAGTCCCTTATCGTCGCACACGTGTCCATTGAAGGACCCGCGGATTAAAAATGTCGGTGTCACATTGGAGACGTGAAATTGTTTGATTGTCGGACGGAATAATTCGAACGAATCCAAAAGAAAAGAGAATTTACTTAATTTTAATTGCAATTCATATTTTGTCTAAAACCCAATAGAGACCTGTGACCTGAGTGAATCCAACGCTAGTTTGATTTGGATCTTGTTGCTGGAAATTGGACCCGGGGGCTGCCGCGGACCAAGGAGGAGGAGGAGTTCCGCTGCCGGGATGGTGGGAGGCGGTGCGCCGACTGGCGGTGTTCCCCTGGGTAGTCCTGCAAAAAAGCCGGTGGCCGGATTATCCGGCGCCGGCCCTCCGAAGCTTAAGTCAGAGGGGGCTAATCTGTGTGTCGTAGTGGAAGAGGGCCCGCCCCTTTTATAGAGGGACATAACGTTACCATGGGAGGTGACAGGGGAGTTTGTCTCCTTTTGCCAATAATTGGACGCGAATCACGCTCATTAATGTTGTTGTGGAGAATAAGGCCGGATCAGACCGGAAGTCAGGGAGCTGTCACGGTCGGTTGGGCCCATTGGAGTGTGTTGAACCGCCGGTTATGGTAGGCCTGGGGGTTCGTAGATAGTTAAAGTTCATTAATTGCTGAGTGAACCGGTGGTCAGGTGAGCCATACGTTGTGATGGTTCAGTGATCCGGAGATCGTCTTGAAGCTGTGTTCATTTAATGACTGAGTGCATCGGAGGCCCGAGGGGGTCTTATGCATTAATGACAGGTCATGCCGAGTTCCTGTGGAGATCCCGTGCCTTTGATGCTTAGGGAACGGTGGGCAGATTATAGTGGAAGTTACGTACTTGGCTGTCAGACTTGTTGAGGATTAGGCGGTGATTGGGTATTCGGCTAAGGCATGGGCCTAGCGGAGGTGCCGAGCCGAGCAGGTCGCTTAGCGGTGTGTCCTGTGGCGGGATTGCTCCTGGTCGGCGCTCTTCGCGTCGAGTACCTTCAGCCGAACGCCTGCTATTTGGCGCTTTCCAGTCGACGCGCTTCTCTGGTCGGCGCTCTTCGGTCAAGCTACTTTCCAGCCGAGCGCCTCTATTTGGCGCTTTTTGTCTCTGGTCAAGCGCTTTCCAATCGAGCGCCTTCTCTGGTCGGCGCTCTTCGGTCGAGCGCTCTTTTGGTCGGTGCTCTCTCTAGTCGGCGCTCTTTGGCCGAGCATCTCTGGTTGGCGCTCTTTGGCCGAGCGTTCTTTCTGGTTGGCGCTCTTTGGCCGAGCGCCTCCGTGGCGATATGACTCGGGTTTTCCCCCAACACTACCCCCCCGACTTCCGAGTTCCAGCTGGCTTACCAGCTGGACGCGCGGGAAGTAGCTTTAGTTGGGTCATTACGGGTTCCGAAAATTTTAATTTATTGCGCGTTTTGAATTATCGGACGCTTCGAGGTGCCTTTAATAGGCGGCGTCTCCTCTTTTTTCGAAATATCTCATTATTGGGATGGCTTTCTCCAAAGCGTCCCTCGCGTCGTGGCTCCATGATGGGCCACGCACGATCCGATGGGGCCGCTTCGGTATACCGAAGCATCAACCTGAGTTAAATGCGGCGCTCTATCTTTCGGGCCGAAAACGTGTCGTAATCCAGACGGGGAGCAGCGTTTTTCTCGCTGATCCGGGCCGTTGGGGAGGTCTATATAAACTCTCCCCTGGCCTTCGTCTTCTCTTCTTTATTGCCTTCTTCTTCCAGCTTTTTACAGGTCCGAAGTTCTTTTTTCTCCCGGCGTCTCTCTCAGGTCTCCTTTTTTCTTCCTAATCTTCCTTTTTTCTTCCAATGGGTTCTATCCCAAGCCGAGGTCGAGTCTATTATGAGTGTCCTGGAGGTCGAAATGACCGAAGAGTGGTTTTTCCCTCTTCGAGGGTTCTGTTTGGAACCCGCCAGGCGTGGGGATCGGGTAACCGATCCTCCGGTAGGCCGGATTGGAGTGTATCTAGAATCACTCTGGGCCGGCCTCCGATTTCCTCTTCACGTCTTCGTGAATGAGTTGTTGACGGTATACCAACTGGTTCCGGCACAACTTGCTCTGAACGCCTGGAGGACAGTGATCGGTTTCCTGTCCTTGTGCTTACTGCACGGGATTCCGACCTCTGTTAATGTTTTTTCGGCGACTTTTTGTGTTAAAGTCGAACCCGGAAGACGGAGAGTGGCTCTATATCGCCCTTCGGGTGGGTCGGCCACTTTTTCAGGGTGCCCCCTCCTCCATTCATGACTGGAAGAAGAAGTTCTTCTTCCTGGGGTCTGAACGGACATGGGGATTTAACCCTAGGTGGGGGCCAACCCAACTCAAGTCTGTCAATAAAGTCCCTAAGCTTTCTTCGCGCGAGCAAGGGGTCCTCGACACCATTCGCAACCTTGGGGGCGGCATCTTACTGAGCGGCCTCATCAGTGAGGATGCTCTAGTGAATGTTGGGCTGAGCTCGGCGCGTCCCCATGGTAAGAGTAGCAGTAGGGTGTCTTTTTCATTTTGTTACAGTTTCCAAGTTTTAATCCTGCTCGTCCTTGCAGATATCGCAAAAATGGTGACCAAGAGCGAGGTCCTATACGCCCGGTTCCAAAAGAGGGCGGCCGAACTCTCAGGAGAACCGACCGAGCCGAGGAAGAAAGCAAAGACCTCGGCGAAGACCTCGACGACCACAACGGTTGAGGTGCGCGCTCCTCGCCCCGTGCGCCCTGAGGCTGGTCGGGGAGAGGGCGTAGGCTCTGGCGGAGCCACGATGGCACTCCCATGCCCGATGCCCATTTCGCAAATCTCTGGTCGGCAGGAAGCTCCAAATTCCGACCAGGGAGGGAGGACTTCGACAGATTTGGCGCTCGCGCGCCCTTCTTCTACCATGCGGCGGTCAAGTCGGCCGCCAATCCGACCCCAGCTCTCCAGTTCCGAGCCGGGGAATAGTCAGGAAGCGACGGGGTCGGCTGCACCCAGGCCGAGGCCGGCCTGTCGGGTTCATCGGGCCCCCAGGAGCGGGTTCCATACGCTCCTGGATGGGCCGTCTTTGAGGGCGACTCGGCCCTCGACAGCGTACAAGTGGCGCGCGAAGTTCTCCGGGTCGCGCTGCTCCCGGCCGACCAGGCCAAGATCCGGTCCATGAACTATGGCGAGTTCATGGATTCCACTATTTGCTCCTCCATCCGAGTAAGTCAGCTTTTATTTCTGTGCAAATTTGTGTTTCGGCTTAAAACTATTTCTTACGTGTTCCTCTTGCAGCGCCTCCACGAGACCGAAACGATGATTCACATCATCCAGGACTATCGGGACCGGGCCCGAAGGCATCAAAGGGGGCGTGAGGAGGCCGAAACAAAGTTTCTCGCATCCGAGGCCGAGCAGAAAGTGCTTCAAGCGAAGCTAGGGGCGGCCGAGGACGAGGTTCGGGCTCTGGTCGCCGAACTTGAAGAGGAGAGGGGCGCGCACACTTTGACCAGGTCTGAAGTGCGCGCCGCTGAGGCCCGCCGGACGGAGGCCGAATCGTCGCTCGCTATTCGCGAGCAGGAGGTGGGGGAGGCTCGAATAAAGGTCCAAGATCTCGAGATCCGTCTACTTGACGTGCAATCTCTGCTCGCGGACCGCGAAAGAGAAATAAAGACTTTGGAGCGGAAGGCCGCCTACCATGAGGCTCGGGAGAAGGAGGCTCGGGAGCAGGCCCAGGACGCCGTCAAGCTCTTCCGTGAATCGGAAGAGTTTCGCGACTTGATGGAAGAGGAAGGCGTCAACGGGCTCATCCAGGGCTTCAAGGACTTCCGCAACCAGTTGCGGCGACTTCTTCCCGACTTCGACCTTAGCCTGCTTCAACCAGGCGCTGGGGTCGAAAATCCAGAAGCGGAGGCGGAGGCAGAGGTTCCAACCTCTGGCGGGGCCGACCAGGAGGGTCAAGCTGAAGAAGGCGAGATCGCCCCCGAGGTCACCGGGGCGGTTCCCGAGGCTACCGTGGAGGCCTCGACCGCAGAGGAGCCGACCGTTGCTGAAATCGCCGGGCCTGAGCCCTTTATATAGTTCTCCTTTCCTTTCTGCTCTCTTTTTTTTTTTTGTGCAAGTCGGAATGGCCTTTATACTTGTTTAGGCCGAGTCCGGACTCTTGTACTTGGCCTATGGGCTTTTTTAAAATGAATATACATTTGTTATGACTTATGCTTTGATTCCATTTTTGGCTGACTAAAGATCTTTCGTTTGAATCCGTTTTTATATTAAGGAATTAGGTTCTGCGGCTCCAACTTCGTCCGCTATATAACCGAACTTGCGTTATGGCTCGGCATAGCTGAACTAGGGGCCCAAGACCAGTATATAGCGGTGCTTATGTCTAGGACGTGCTTGGGCTCGGGGGGGACTCTCCGAGTTTAACTCGGGAATTCGACCGAGCCCTAGGATAAGGCCACTAGACTTAAGATTCCTTAGCGAACTTCGAGCCCGGACCTCGGGTTGCCGAGGGCGGATGATCGATTAATTAACCAAGAATGAAAATAAATGAGATAATGTAGACATTAATCGAGATGGGTACCTGGGTACCGTGAGCGCTCTTGTGCCGAGGCTATGAACTTCATCTGGCTACTTGAAGACGCCTCCTCTGCTCGGGGCTCCGTTTTTTGAGAACGTTAGCAGAGATTCAGCTTTTGCCAAACACGGACTTCTCGCTGATCATGAATGGTGAGAACGAGCCGAGCTCGTTGGCTGAAGTCGATGGAGAACGAGCCGAGCTCGTCTGGTCAATGAAGACCGCATCCCAACGTATTGGGCATCCCGATGAATTGGGGCATCTCGACGTCTCGAGCATCCCGGCCGAGTCGGGGTAGGAGAACGAGCCGAGCTCGATTGGCCAATGGAGAACGAGCCGAGCTCCGAGCCGAGCTCGATTGGCCGAGGAGAACGAGCCGAGCTCGTTGGTCGGGAACCCCGTTGGTCGTGGAGAACGAGCCGAGCTCGTCTGGTCAATTGAAGACCGCATCCCAACGTATTGGGGCATCCCGATGAATTGGGGCATCTCGACGTCTCGAGGCATCCCGGCCGAGGTCGGGGTAGGAGAACGAGCCGAGCTCGTTGGTCGATGGAGAACGAGCCGAGCTTCGTTGGTCGATGGAGAACGAGCCTGGCACCGAGGAGACAACATAGGAGAATCGGTGGAGTTTGAACAAGCACAAGCCCTTTACAAATAAATTTAATGGTTACAGTAGGGGATCCCTTGGAATACTATTGGTAGTACACGCGGGATTTTCAAGAATTCCAGCTTCGTGGGATGGGAGTCCCATCTAAAGACTCTAACTTATAAGTTCCGGGCCGACGGATGCGTGTGACTCGGTAAGGTCCTTCCCAGTTTGGAGCCAGTTTCCCTTGCTCGGTTGGTCGGGAGGCCTCGGCTCTTCTGAGGACAAGGTCTCCTGCTTTGAAGGACTTGATTTTAGCCCTGGCGTTGTAGTACTGGGGCGGTCTTTTGCTGGTACCTTGCCATGCGAACACGGGCGGCTTCCATTGTTTCTTCGATCAGGTCGAGATTGTTCCTTAGCTGCGAGGAGTTGGAGCTGGCGTCATGATGTTCTACCCTCGGAGATGGGGAGTCCGATCTCCAACGGGATGACAGCCTCCGTTCCGTATGTCAGGTTGAAGGGAGTCTCGCCGGTGGGGACGCGGAACGTGGTCCGGTAGGCCCACAGGACATTGTATTGGTCTTCGACTCATTGTCCTTTGGATTTGTCGAGCCTGGCTTTGAGACCCTGCAAGATAGTACGGTTAGTTACCTCGGTTTCTCCATTTGTCTGAGGGTGCGCGACCGAGGTGAAGCGGTGGTCAATGCCAAGCTCGGAGCAGAATTCTCTGAAGTGAATGTTGTCAAACTGGCGACCGTTGTCAGAGATGAGGATGCGGGGGAGTCCGAATCTGCAGATTATTGACTTCCAGACAAAGTCCCGCATCTTTTGCTCGGTGATCCGGGCAAGTGGCTCGGCCTCCACCCATTTTGTAAAATAGTCGATGGAGACGACCAGGAATTTTCTTTGCCCGGTAGCCAGAGGGAATGGCCCTAGAATGTCAATTCCCCACTGGGCAAAGGCCAAGGGGAGCTGATAGAGGTTAAGGAAGCCGAGGGTCGGCGTTGGATATTGGCGTTTCTCTGGCATCGGTCGCATCTCCGGACGAAGTCCATTGTATCCTTCTGGAGTGTCGGCCAATAATATCCTTGACGCAAAATTTTATGGGCCAATGCTCGTCCCCCTTGGTGACTTCCGCAAATCCCTTCATGGACTTCGCTCATTGCATAGTCAGCCTCTGTTGGGCGGATGCATTTGAGGAGGGGAGATGTGAAGGATCTCCGATAAAGCTTTCCCTCGTACAATATGTACCGGGCGGCGGAGCGCTTCACTCGGCGGGCTTCCCGTTCATCGTCGGGGAGGACTTCGTCTTGCAGGTAGCTAATGAGCTCGTCCATCCAACTTGGCTCGGATTCGACGCAGAGGGTCTGCTCGGGCTCCTCCGTACTGGGCTTTTGGAGGTACTCCAGTGCCGTTGTCTTGGGGAACTCGCTCATGCGGGAGGATGCCAGTTTTGACAGCCGATCGGCCCTGAGATTCTCCGACCTGGCGACATGTTGGATGTGAAAAGAATTCAAGGACGAGGCGAGATCCCGTACCTTTTGTAGATACTTTTGCATTGTAGGGTCTCTGGCTTCGAAGTCACCCAGGATTTGGTTGACGACGAGCTGAGAATCACTGAAGGCCTCCAAGTCTTTGCTTCTAGCTCTTTGGCTAGCTTGAGCCCGGCGACCAGTGCTTCATATTCCGCCATGTTGTTGGAAGCAGGAAACTCGAGGCGTAGGGCCTGTTCAGCGACCACCCCCTCCGGGCTGGTGAGGATGAGACCCGCTCCGCTACCCCCCGAGTTTGAAGAGCCATCGACATGTAAGGCCCATGCCGGACTAGGGGTCTGCTTTGTTGGCGTAAGCTTGGGCTTAAGCTCGACTTCGTCTGGTATGGTGCATTCGACTATGAAGTTGGCGAGTGCTTGCGCTTTGATCGCCGGTCTGGGTCGGTACTCGAGATCAAATTCCCCAAGCTCGATGGCCCATTTAGTAATCCGGCCAGCTCGGTCTGATCTCTGCAAGATCTGCTTTACTGGCTGGTCGGTCAGCACGGCCGTTGTGTGGGCCTGGAAGTAGGGCCGGAGTCTTCGTGCCGAGGTGACCAAAGCATAGACAGTCTTCTCCAACTTAGAGTATCGGGTCTCAGCATCCCTCAAGATCCGGCTGGTGTAATACACCGGTTTTTGGAGCTTGCCCTCCTCTCGAACCAGGACCGAGCTTACTGCTACAAGGGAAATGGCTAGATACAAATAGAGGAGTTCACCCTGTTGAGGCTTTGTGAGTAGGGGAGGGGAGGCCAGGAGGTGCTTAAGCTCTTCAAAAGACTGCTGGCATTCGTCTGACCACAAGAAATTCTTTGGCTTCTTTAGAGCCGTAAAGAATGGAAGGCAGCGCTCGGCCGAGCGAGAGATGAATCTCCCGAGGGCTGCAACTCGGCCTGTAAGCCGTTGTACCTCCTTGACTGTCTTCGGAGGCGTCATTTTCTGGAGTGCTCGGATCTTTTCGGGGTTGGCCTCAATTCCTCGTTGTGTAATAATGAAGCCGAGGAATTTGCCCGAGGTGACTCCGAAAGCGCATTTAGCTGGGTTAAGCTTCATTTGGTACCTTCGGAGTGTGGAGAATGCTTCATCAAGATCGGCCACATGGTCTTGCGCCACCTTGCTCTTCACCAGCATGTCATCAACATATACCTCCATGTTTCGGCCTATTTGATCTTTAAAGATCCGGTTGACCAGCCTTTGATAAGTTGCCCCGGCATTCTTCAAGCCGAATGGCATTACTTTGTAGCAGTAGGTGCCCCCGTTGGTGATGAAGGCCGTCTTTTCTTCATCTTCCGGTGCCATGCGGATCTGGTTGTATCCGGAAAAGGCGTCCATGAACGTCAGCAGCTCGTGCCCCGAGGTAGAGTCTACGAGCTGGTCGATGCTGGGAAGGGAGAAGCTGTCCTTTGGACAGGCTTTATTCAGGTCAGTGTAGTCCACGCACATGCGCCACTTTCCGTTGGCTTTTTTGACAAGAACCACGTTGGCGAGCCACTCCGGGTAGGATATCTCCCGGATGAATCCAGCCTCAAGGAGTTTGTCAACCTCCTCGGCCGCCGCTCGTTGTCGTTCTGGGGCGGCGACTCGCTTCTTTTGTCGCACGGGCTTGCAGGTTGGCTTCACTTGGAGCCGGTGGACCATGATCTCTGGATCTATCCCTGGCATGTCCGCAGGCGACCATGCGAAGACGTCCAGGTTGTCTCGTAGAAAATTGACGAGGCGTTCTCTTTCGCACTTGTTAAGGCCAGAGCCGACCTGCACGGTTAGCTCGAAAAAGTTTTCGTGTAAGGGAACTTGGATCAGTAGCTCACCAGGCTCTATCCGCTCCTTCTGAGGGCTGACTCGTGCCTCCGGAGCTTTGACTGAAGGCTGACCGGTTGCAGGGAAAAGTGTCTCAGCTGGTCGCCTCGCCTCATGAGTTGCCATGTAGCATCGTCTGGCTACTATCTGGTCCCCACGAACTTCGCCAACTCCTTGGCTAGTGGGGAATCGCACGAGCAAGTGGCGAGTCGAAACCACTGCTCGGAGGGCATTAAGACCTGGTCGTCCGAGAATGGCATTATAGGCCGAAGGCAGGCGTATCACAAGGAAGCTCATTCTTACGGTACTTTCACGGGGGGCGAGCCCGGCCGAGACCAGAAGGTCGACCTCGCCCTCTACTGGGACTGAATTCCCAGTAAATCCGACTAACGGAGCATTCATCCTCTGTAGTTGCTCTGTTGTCATCCCCATTCTACAGTAGGCATCAAAATACAAAACATTCGCCGAGCTTCCATTACTAGGATGCGTTTTACATCAAATCTATTTATAATCATGGAGATGACAACGGCATCGTCGTGGGGAGTTTTGACTCCCATCAGATCGTCCTCCAAGAAAGAGATGGCTTCCGAGGAGCGTAGGCGCTTCGAGGAGGTTCCTTCCCCCGAAGCTTCTCCAACAGGGGCCCCGCCTCGGATGGTGTTGATGATGCCGGCGATGGGCCTGTTGGCGTTTGAACCGTCAGGCTGGGCGGCTTCTTCGGCTCTTTTCTTTTCTTCACACCGGCCCCGCACAAATCGATCGAGCATCCCTCGGCGAATGAGTGCTTCAATCTCGTTCCGGAGCTGGTAGCAGTCCTCGGTATCATGACCGTGATCTCGATGAAAACGGCAATATTTCCGAGGGTCGCGCCAAGCTCTGGAATCTCGTTTAGGAGGTGGGAGTCGGATGCAATCTTGACCCTCAATCTCCATGAGGATTTCGGCTCGAGGAGCGGTGAGGGGAGTATAGCTCTCGTACCTCCCCTCAGGTGCGTGGGCTCGTGGCGAAAACCTCGGGCGGAGTGATAGCCTCTGCTGAGGCGGTCCTCGTAATCGGGGTGGACTCTTCAGGCGGGGCGGATTTTTGGCTCGGCGCGGGGACGGGCTTCTAGGCTGGCCGTGCTCCTCGCGACGCCTTTTCTGTCTCTTGGATGTCTGTTCGGCCCCGCTCCGCCTGGTAGCCACGGCTTCTTCAGCCTTGGCGTACTTTCGTGCCCGAACAAGCATTTCGGTGAGGTCCGCAGGGAAGTTCTTTTCGATAGAAAAGAGGAACCTGTAAGACCGGGCTCCAGTCTTTAGTGCTGACATGGCGATCGACTGGTCAAGCTCCCGGACTTTCCATGTTGCGGCGGTAAACCGATCCAAGTACTCCCTGAAGGATTCTCCCTCCTTTTGTTTGACATCAAGGAGGGAGTCTGATGTCCGCCGCTGGGGCTGGCTGGCGGCAAAATTGCTGGCGAACTGCCGGCCAAGTTGCTCGAAAGAGGAGACTGTGCTCGGCTTTAGCCCGGTAAACCAAAGCCGGGCCGGTCCTCGGAGTGTCGCTGGGAAAGCTTTGCACATCATGGCCTCCGAGGCCCCCTGTAGGGCCATTAAGATCCGATAATTTTCCAAGTGGTCTAGGGGGTCAGCCCTGCCGTTGTAAGGCTCCACCTGGGGCATCTTGAACCGCGACGGGACCGGCTCGTCTTCAATCTCCGAGGAGAATGGGGACTTCGTAGTGAACTCGAAGTCACCATCACGTCCCGATTTCCTCCCGTGGAATGCCTGGATTTGGCGCTCCAGCTCCTCGACCTTCTTGTCGAGCTCATGGTTCTGGGGGATCGCTGCAACGGTCCGTTCCGGTGCGAGTTGCCCTGGGACTGACTCGACCTCCGAGGGTTGAGGCCAGCCACCAGGGCCTCTAGCTGGGTGTTCTCTCCAGAGAGAGGCCTGGACTTGAGAGTCCTGACCTTGAAGGGGGAGCCCGCTTGTAGGGGGCTCCGGTTGAACTGGGGCCGGCGAGGGTGGTACCGTCGGGACGCCCCTGGGTTGTAAGCTTTGGACAGCAGTAGCCAAGGCCTGCACCTGCCGTATCAGGGCGTCAAACTGCTCCGGCCGGACTTGAGGAGTTGACTCGGCCGGAGGTGGTGAGTTCTGGACAGAGTGTCCGGGACTAGGTGGAGGACATCGAGAGGCATCGGAAGCCCCTTTACTTCTTAGTTTCATGGCAGCAACTCGGGCCCTTCCTCTAGCGCCAACTGTTGCTGGAAATTGGACCCAGGGGCTGCCGCGGACCAAGGAGGGGGAGGAGTTCCGCTACCGGGATGGTGGGAGGCGGTGCGCCGACTGGCGGTGTTCCCCTGGGTAGTCCTGCAAAAAAGCCGGTGGCCGGATTATCCGGCGCCGGCCCTCCGAAGCTTAAGTCAGAGGGGGCTAATCTGTGTGTCGTAGTGGAAGAGGGCCCGCCCCTTTTATAGAGGGACATAACGTTACCTGGGAGGTGACAGGGGAGTTTGTCTCCTTTTGCAATAATTGGACGCGATCACGCTCATTAATGTTGTTGTGGAGAATAAGGCCGGATCAGACCGGAGTCAGAGAGCTGTCACGGTCGGTTGGGCCCATTGGAGTGTGTTGAACCGCCGGTTATGGTAGGCCCGGGGGTTCGTAGATAGTAAGTTCATTAATTGCTGAGTGAATCGGTGGTCAGGGTGAGCCATACATTGTGATGGTTCAGTGATCCGGAGATCGTCTTGAGCTGTGTTCATTTAATGACTGAGTGCATCGGAGGCCCGAGGGGGTCTTATGCATTAATGACAGGTCATGCCGAGTTCCTGTGGAGATCCCGTGCCTTGATGACTTAGGGACGGTGGCAGATTGTTGTGGAGTTACGTACTTGGTTGTCAGACTTGTTGGAGGATTAGGCGGTGATTGGGTATTCGGCTAAGGCATGGGCCTAGCGGAGGTGCCGAGCCGAGCAGGTCGCTTAGCGGTGTGTCCTGTGGCGGGATTGCTCCTGGTCGGTGCCCTTCGGTCGAGTACCTTCCAGCCGAGCGCCTCTATTTGGCGCTTTTTGTCTCTGGTCAGCGCTTTCCAATCGAGCGCTTCTCTGGTCGGCGCTCTTCGGTCGAGCGCCTCTTTGGTCGGTGCTCTTCGGTCGAGTACCTTCCAGCCGAGCGCCTCTATTTGGCGCTTTTTGTCTCTGGTCAGCGCTTTCCAATCGAGCGCTTCTCTGGTCGGCGCTCTTCGGTCGAGCGCCTCTTTGGTCGGTGCTCTTCGGTCGAGTACCTTCCAGCCGAGCGCCTCTATTTGGCGCTTTTTGTCTCTGGTCAGTGCTTTCCAATCGAGCGCTTCTCTGGTCGGCGCTCTTCGGTCGAGCGCCTCTTTGGTCGGTGCTCTTCGGTCGAGCGCCTCTGAGGTGTTGTGACTTGGGTAATCTCCCAACAGGTACCATATGGGAATGCTTTGGCTCTAATTGGGTTTTATATTACATATTTGCTGGCTCATGGGCTTATGATTATGTTGATTTCCCTGCTTTTCTTCTACCTTTTAAACCCATTAAGCCGGTCGCTAGTTAGGATAGGCATGTTTGATGAGTGATGGGATTAAATTAGGATGAGCTTGCTGGAATCCAGAGCAAGAAATGGGTTTGTGTTACGAAGGGTGCATTTGCAAGTTCACACCGATAGCATGCTATCGAACGGGATTCCTTGCGGTACAATTTGTGCATCGTAAACTACAATATCATCATGGGTAGTCGTACGTTATCTAATCTCGAACATAGATGCATCTTCTTGATCTCCACGATGCGAAATAAGTAAGAGCTGTTCGAGATGAATGATGTGGCAACTATGTATGGTGTAGACAAAGGTGCACCCAAGAAAATTCAAACTGCCTTAGACTTGTTACTCCACACCTAACAAATATCTAATATTTGGAATAATGTATTGAGATCCGAACTTGGAGCTCTAATCTCTAGAAACCTAAATGGAAAGATGGTTAGTGAAGTGCGTCGCATCCACTCGATGTAAAGCATGTTTCCTTAACTTCAGTCCGACTGGACTTTCCTTGGTCTTGAGAGGACACTTTTCAAGTGTAGTTCTACTTTGTAACAGATGCTGCCACTGTCGCATGTTCCTCTATCAGTATAAAACATCTGTACTTTGGAGGACAATGTACAAAGGCACGCTTATTTCTCATCTCTACAAATCAAAACTTGTAAGCGAATTAGTTGGTAAAGTACCCAAAAACCACTCAATGCAACTCTTGTTTTCGAGTTGGAGCTTGCCCTGTCAGTACGTAGAGGTTTTAGGTTCAATTCTTGGATGAAAGTAAGACTTATTATAATGTTGGTGCATCTCTTTCTCAAACTTCCAAAATATAGTGCATATTTCCTTAAATAGACTTCTTATTGACTAGGCTTCCTCATTATCCTCTAAGAGAACTTTATGATTATATTCAAATCCTATAAAGATACATATGACTAAGGACATGTTATTACACCTTCTTGATAATTAAGGGGCAAACGTTTTCCAACATTTGGGTTTTTTTGCATAGATATCTTTCTAAATATCAAATTTTGCATTAATTCCCTTCCAAAATTGATATTTGCATGTATACCCTCGTAAAACTTTGTTATTGTACAAATGTTCCTAATATAACGGTTGTTCTAACGGTGTTAAGAAAAATTATATTTATATTAATTAAAAATAAAATAAAATTTTAAAATTCTGCTATTGTCCCTTTTTTCCTCCTACTATCAAGATCACGATCTATTTGTATGTCTACCCATTAAGGATATTTTAGTTATTTTAATTTAAAAACCGTTAATTTTTTAGCGTCGTTAGATATAATGGGTACATATGCAAAAATAAAAATAAAAATATGGTAGAATAACAAAATAAGTGTTTTACGAAGATATACATGCAAATATCAATTTTGAAAGGGTATTCATACAAAATTCGATATTTAGGAGGATATTTATGCAAAAAAAATCTAGCATCTTATAGACAAGTTTTCTAAAGCTAGCGAGAAAAGCATTTAAGTTGTTATACATGAAACTCAACTAAACAAAATTTACATATTCACCCTAATTTAAGTTTTTGTGTTAAAAAAAAAAATCATACTTCATTATCAGAGATTGGAAAGTGTATATATGGAAGACAAACAAAATTATTGATAGTGAAAGATGGAAGACTAAGAAAAGGAGAAGTGATAGCTAGTGATAGTGAATGAGTTAATTACCATCATATTCTTTCGGATTTATTTTTACGTGGCATGCATCGTCTCCACAACCTTGCTTGCTTATCTCTTGCGATTTTCTTACAATATCTTTATTATAGATTTTGTGGATGTTTTTCCTAAGCATATCTCCTCACTCTTGAGTCTTGACATCTTAGTGGTTGTTGCAATCCAATTTTGAGAAAACGACGACTAGTATTGCTTGCACTATGGTTGGCTTTTCTAGCAATGCAAATTTTCATTCCTTTGTCAATGAGATATGTTGATAAATATTTATTCTAAATGAATGAAACATAGTCTCAAATGTTTTTATGTTTTTTTAAATGCCAAACTAGATTAATTGGTATGGTCGATAAATATTTTTAAGGAGACTAGCCAAGTCATAGTCCACATTGATTCACATTGGCAGATGACTCTTGATGCAACTAGGAAGAAAAATAACTCATTCACCCATTCCATTTAGAGAAAAAAGCCCTTGTCAATATAGATACTTCTTTTAGATTATTCTACGTTACATCTAATAAAAAGTGACAAGAATAACACACCCCTAAAAAATTAAAAATATATCCATTAAGTAACATAAATGATCAAACAATTTTTAGTTTGTTGCTATTTTCATCTATCTTCTCTTGTGCATATCAAGCTTTAAGGCTAAAGATAGAATGAATATAGATCAAATGTCACTGTATCCATATTAGTACCCATTTTTACTTGACATATATGGATACAAATTTGGATATAAATATTAATTGGAGAATAAAATCCATATTCATATTTTTGTACCTAGTAAAGAGATCGAAGATAGAATGCACTAACCTCTCCAAAATTCTAGAAAATTATACAGAAATCAAGCATATCACATCATGAGTTTCATATTGACTACTCTTCTTCCCTAATCTTACTACAAAAATAAAGAAATATTTTCCAAACTTCTACCAAAATAAAAATTTTCTAATTTACGTCTTTAATTAGAAGTTTCACTTATTCTAAAACTCTTTTTGACTACAACTAAGCTCCTAAAATTGAAGCAATTCATGCTTTCAAAAATATAAATTTATATAAAACCTTTTTTATAATTTTCTCATATAAAATTCAATATAGATATATCTACTTCATTACTTCACTCTTTCTGGAGATCCCAAAAGATTGAGTTTAAAAAGTCATCTATAAATCAAAGATTGCTCTGTATAAAACGGCATAGAATGACAAATAGAACCAAATATTCAGATAAGGATAAGATTGGATATACATCCATATCCTATCGTGGTGTTTTTTTTTTTTTTTTTTTTTTTTTTTTTTTTTTTTTTTTGTTGTTGTTGTTGTTGTTGTTGTTGTTGTTGGGAATACGAATGCAAAAGTGAATACATGAGAACAGACCGAAATGGATATTTTTCTGCCCTAGTTCGCACCCCTTCCAAACATCGGCAAAGTTTAATCTTGACTTCAGGAAGAAGTTTCTTATTTCTCCATGGGTCCCACATGCGCTCCAATGGCAACCCAAAGCCAAAGAAATAAGGGCCCCACGCCACATCACGTGTGGAGAGGGGCCCTTGACGTGGGTCCCACCCTTTTTGGATTACATCCTTCCTCACGGCTACTAGGATGTGGACTGCCTTTGATTGATTGAGACTCGACAGGTGGTCTGGCGAGCCATTAAATTTTCTTTCTTTGTTTTTTTTTTATGAATGTAGACCCGGAAATATTAAAGGGTCGCCAATGGGTAGTTCTGGTTAGAAGGTCGTTGTTATGGGGGTCAGCCTCACCCTTGCATTGGAAACTTCACAATAAAAAAAACTATAGACAGAGATTGAAAGGCTTTAGACTGCAAACATATGAATGAAGTAGGGTGAGCTTGGAGATCCTGTTGGTTTATGACAAAATGAGGGAAAGTCCAGGTCAAATTGAAGGTCTCGATGTCATGAGCTTCTACAGAATTAGATTATAAAAAGCCTTAGGTGGTTGGACGTCCAAGTCATGGATGCCTTTGTTTTCCCTAAAGGAAGACAAATGAGAGTGAATGGCGGAGGGAAGAAGAAGAATAAGCTAGCCAACCTCTTGCTAAACTTTTAACTAATCCCATCATTCCTCGAGCAATGCCCCCACTCAAAGATTTTTATGGGACAACCCCTGCAAGCCCAAATCTCCTTCCCTAGTCCACATTGAACAACACATTTCTTTTATGGGCTTTGTGTGAACAAGCCTAACCAAACATAAGGCGGAATTATAGCAAACATGTTGCACTAGTTGACAATATTTCTTTGGCTTCATCTCTCCCTAAGTATTGTTTTTTACTTACTTTATTTGGGCTGTGGGTAAGAAAAGATTTTGACGCATGGTCATGGGCTAGCCTAAGAGCCTATCGGTACCTGTCTGGCCCGACAACTCTACATTGTGTTCTATATCGGTTGGCATTATAATTGAAATGTGAAAGAATTGTGTACGATTTCTTGGCCATATGTCCGAGGAGAAAGAGATGATCCGATGATGCAAAGCCTATAAATAAGACTATCTTGTCTCGATTGTTTCTTCTCTCTCTTCTCTTCTATCTTCGTTTAAACTAATCTGATATGGGTCAATGAACACAATGAGTTACAGTCTGTCTTTTTAAATATATAGTATTATGCATTTTTGATACATGAATGATTAAGTAGAGATAAGAAACTAGATTTTTTTTATTCTAGCACATCAATTCTTTTATCGAATAAAAGATGTCACAAGATAGCATCATCAAGATTGTAAAGTAGCTTAAAACACCTTATAATGGTCCCATTCCACCCATTTTGTTAATATGTTTCAAATTTTTCAAGGCAATTTTCTTAAATGATAGCTTCAGTCCAAACTCATTGAATTCAATACTATTATTTCTTGTTGACCCTAGTGCTTAATCATGATTGGATTTTTAGTTGGATGAGCATTCATTGACATGGAGAAGCATTCCCCATTTCCACTAATTCACATGGTAGCCATGCAGCCAATCATTACTATCGTCGTAAACATTGTCCTTGTTATTGTAACTATCATCAATATCACTATCATTGCTTTCATCCTAGTTGCTCTCTTCACATCTTCATCTCAAATTCATGCATGGCAGCTCATAACTTCTTAGCCATGAAAGACATCCCAAATTCCTGATATAACTAATGAACAACTATCCATCTTGTACTCTTAATAATTAGGTTACCTACCCAACCTCCTTATAACTCAAGTAGGAAACCTAGCAACACAAGTCAAGCGAATAGATGAAAGGCTATGAAGAAGGCCATGGCCACCCAAAATCGCTCAATTTAATGTTGAGGTCGATGTCATTACACCAACATGATTGACCGATAACGACCACAATGGATTTACTAACATGGCATTCATTGTTTGATACCCTTTATATATCATGGTATCTCGATCACAAGGAATTACTTTGAACCTTCAAATTATTGTGAAAATTTCTAATAATCTTCTACGTATCAAAAAGCAAATGAAGGCAATTGTTACTAGCATGAGAAAAGCAAGGTTGTTTAAGTTCATGGTACAAAATCATGCAATGCACATGACTAACCTAAAACAAGCTGGAGCATAAATGTAGCTTTCTATTTAGTTATACAAGACATTGTTCTATCATATTGATCTAAATTGTCTGATTTAGAGTTGAAAATGACCTAAAAATGATTGGATGGCCATTATTGATTTGTCCAAAGCTGAGTGGGCCCACATGGCGTTGTGCGGGATAGAGCCGCCCGTCACGGTCAGCACAGCGTAGGCAAAAGAAGGCAGCTCCCGATCGTTGTCGCCCGTAACGGCCTTCGGCCGCAACGGAGAACTTACTTGGCCAACGGTTCGACAGTAACGGAAAAGAACCTGAGAAATATCTTGTTAAGCTGGTCCGCAGCGGCTATGTATGTATCGTGGACTGAGGGATAAGGTCGAGTGGGAGGTGGGGACCACGGGAACTCTTATCACCTCCACCAGCCGTTAATCTGCCGTGATGATGTGATCGCCGCCTCGAAATTCCACGTGTCAAGCATCCGTGGCCTTGAGGCCTAGGAGGTCGTAGCGCGCCCCAAGCCTGGCGGCCGTCCCGCCATGTCACCTTTTCCGGCGGCGGTCTGTAGTAGAAAAGAAAAAAGTTTTTTTCCTTTTTATTTTGTCTCTTCTGGTAAATCCTCGAACGAACTGAAGACTGTTCGGTCCGCGAGGAAGGTGTAAGCCACAAAAAAAAATAAAAAATATCGTATAATTAGTTAATTGTTAAAAGAATTAAAAATAGTTTTTGGATGGAAATAAAAGTTTTATATTTTATAAAAAAATTATGCATAAAAAATTTTAATTCTTGCCCGCTGAAAATTACGATAATTTTTTTTATAAAAAAACCTTAAGACTTTTAGATATAATGAGATTATTTTTTTAATTAAAAATATAATAGATATTTTATATAATTTTTTTTAGAAAAATAGTGGCTAAACTAAATCAAAACTATTTTGGAATACGGTATTTTTTAATTAAATATACAAAAATTACTATCTCAGCTATCATATATGCAGGTATTAGCTTTAAAAAAAATTTAATAAAAAATTATTTTTTTTACGGACCAAACCCATTCTTAGCATTAGAATAAATAAGTACCTCTTAATTACATGTATGTCATTTAATGCCTGAAGCCTACGTTATCCAGAAAAAGCAGATAGTATCTAAATATGGGCACTAACGTGGACAAGTTACGCTTACAATGAGAAAAAGATTCCTATTTATATTTTCTTTTTTTAATTCTTTTAAGAAAATATCTGAGCTCCATTCAATTCATCTACTCCATATGTACTAAAATAGGGCCTCTGCTAACGTTAATGATAAGGTTTTAATCATTCTCACATTCTATTTTATCATTAATAAAGTAAAAACCATATAATCATGCATTAATTAATTGTAGGCTATAAAGTAATATTTTTTAATCACTCGTCATGTGAATATTAATATTGATGACAGGATTTATATCCATCTCACATTGCATGTTATCATTAATAAGATAGCTATGTATTAATTAAATCCACGGGACAACACTGAAACATGTAAATAAACAATTTAAGGCTATATAATAGTGGTTTTTAATTTGTTATATAAACATTGTAACAATTAATACAAAATTTATATAACAATTGAAATAAATATATCCAACATTCATAATTAATTTAATATAATATAACAATTATACATAATAAAAATATAATATATATATATATATTAATTTATTATAAAATATATTTAAAATCATGCATAATAATTATATGTTCATAATTTAGTTTTAACTCAAACTCAAACCGTATCTACGATCTTGAAATTTAATATATTCTATACTTTAGCCTACATATATATAATTTATTTTATGGCTTGAAGTAACAGCTTTTGTAATACTGTAATGACACCATGATGACTTTAATTAATATGCATAATATTTTAAATATAATTTATTATACTGCTATGCTATATTTCAAGATTAATTTAAAAATAGATAAACAAATCATATCTGGGGCATCGTGTGGGGTATATGCTAGTTAATTAAATAAAGCCGTTTACAATGTAACCTGGGTATTATAATATGGACAAGCTACAATGAGAAATAGAGTCCTGTTTACCATTTTTTCCGAAAGAGGAAGAGCAGAAGCTCCACCCATCTTCATTAAGAAAATAAAGTCAGATAACAAAGAAACTCTACATTAAGTGGTTGACTAATGCAAGGATAATAAGCCTCTCACTGAATTTCTTAATCCATTCAAAAATAAGTGGCAACAAATTAGAAGCTTGTATGAAACCAGCGACTCCCAGCTTAAGAGTGTTTCCATTGCTACATAAAGAGTTTGCTTTGCACTTGTTTCTTTGTTGAGGAAGATGGGGTTATTCCTTTACAACCAGATTAGATAACCCAAGCTAATGCAAGCATAACAGAGTTCCATAACAGAGTTCCATGCTATTCGTTAATACATCAGCTCCATATTATCCTAACGGTCCTCTCCTTTGGCCAATTAATCCACAAGAGAGCTCCAATAAGACTCCAAGACCTTCTAGCATAAGGACAATTCAAGAGTCAATGAAAATTATGTTTTCAAAACTTTCTTTGCGCAATGGGCAATTCAACATTGCATACCAAACCTTCTTGTTGAGGGCCTCACTTGTGTTAAGCTTGCTACTCAAGGCCAGCCACATGAAAAAATTTATAGGCTAAATCACTTCTGGCTTGATGCATTTGTAAAAGGATCCAGTAAACCTTGTTTTTCTGTTCATCTCCAATTTGCTCTGTCCTGGCCATCTGAAAGGAAAAATGCTTCAAGCTCCTTTAGTTCCTTCCAGGCTCCTGATGAGAGAGGTGCATTTAAGCTAACATTCCAACTTTTAGCTTATGGATCGCAGCATTTTGCCACCATTGTTTCCTTGTTGTCTGGTAGCCTATATAGATGTGGAAAGAGAGTTTCCAAAGTGTGATCCCTTAACCATCTATCCTGCCATTTCCTTCAAGTGAATCTTATGTTGATCTAGGATGGCTTCATTTTTCTGCAAATATTTTCCCATACTGTTTATGCTCTATACATCTTTATTTTCCTGCCGCAATTGAAGCAATTGAAGCTCCTTCCATTATAATAGGTCATTCTTATCTGTTTGTTTCTATGGTTGCTCCCCTTCACTTAGCAGTTCTCAAGCCCAGTTCGAGAGCAGGGCTCTATGGTTTGATTTGCAGTCTCAAGCCCACGCCGAAACAATCGCCGAAGTCTACCGTTCACAATAGTTATTGTAGTAGACTCCTTACTGATGTTCTGATCATATGATCAAAGGAAATATTCTTGTTCTTTTGCACTCAAGCAGCAATCATATTTTAAGATCTTTCTTATACCATGCTCAATTTTTTAATGACAATTTGCTCAATTACATCATGCTCGCAGGACATAACGGAAAATTTCGAGTAGTAGAAGTTCTTTAGTCTTGCATTCAGTTGCGGACATGTAATATGGGAATGATGTAATATGTCTCTTCCTGGCCTCTATAATTACCACATCACATGTATGGTGAATGAGGATGCATGGATGCATGCATATGATTTATGATACTATGGACACGCGTTCAATGTTGGGAGCAACAAGTTATTGGTGCTGGGCCATAATTAATGGCACGATACACGTATCTACTCCATGGAAATAAATGACTATAAATAAAAAAACACCAGGGAGCACACCCACGAGTCCGCGCGCAGTCACAGCCGCCATTTCTCTCTAAGCCTTTTGCAGTTTTACCCCCTCCTTCCTCCCCCTACGTCTACGTTGTTTCCACCGCCTTTACTACTTACTTCCAATTAAAATAAATGCGATACTAATAACGCGAGAGAAAGAGAAAGAGAGAGAAGGGGAGGATTCTAGACGGAATAAACTAATAAAAAAGAAGAGGAAATTGGAGAGACAGAGAGGGAAGGGAAGGCCCCTCATCCCAACCCCACCACCCTACACAAACTAGTATATATACCCCCCCCCCCCCCTCCAACCCCATCACACTAAAAGCCCAATCATCTTAAACTACTCGCACACCAACTCTTAAGGCGCTCAAAAAAAGAGTGAACTCCTCTTCCTCTCCTTAGTTGCCCTTATTCTTGCTCTACACGTGATTCAAGAGAGTGATATAAAACCATCCCTCACTCTTATCTCCTCTCTCCTTCCTTCAACTTCTGAGTCTCTCCTCTCCCTCCCAGCTATATCTCTTGCCTTTGCTCATAGCACCACTACCAACGACACTATAGGTACAGAGATGGAGGAAGGAATTGTGGTGAGAGAGTATGAGGAGCAGAGAGACCGGCTGCGAGCCGAGGCCATGGAGCGGATGTGCGAGGTGGGACCCAGCGGTGAGATGACTCTTTTCACCGACCACCTCGGCGACCCCGTCTCCCGCGTCCGACACTCTCCGGCCTTCCTCATGCTCGTAATTATCATCTCTCTCCTTTCTTTTTGCTACTTTATATATATATATATATATATATAGAATGAATATATATGCTATTATTATTATTATATATAAAAGTTTTAAAATTTTAGGTTGCTGAAACGAGTGAGCCGGTGAAAGAGATCGTAGGTATAATCCGCGGCAGCGTCAAGACCGTCACCTGCGGCAAGAGCATCCCCCGTAACGCCGGCGCCGTCACCGCCATGAAGCACCAGAACCCACTCCCCGCCCCTATGTACACTAAAGTCGCCTACATCCTCGGCCTCCGCGTCTCCCCCTTCTACCGGTAACCCCCTCCGCCATCACTACTCTCTCTGTATATATTTTTTTTATTAAATATTATTTTATTTATTAAAAGATATATATAATTTTTATTATAGGAGGTTGGGAATTGGGTTGAGGTTAGTGAGGAGGTTGGAGGAATGGTTTAAAGAGCAAGGGGCGGAGTACGCGTACATGGCGACGGACCAGGACAACGAAGCGTCGGTCCGGCTGTTCACCGGGCGGTGCGGGTACTCCAAGTTCCGGACCCCGGCGATCCTGGTCCACCCGGTGTTTGCCCACCGTCTCCCCATCCCCCGCCTCGTCCGCATCCTCCGCCTCCCCGTCGCTGACGCCGAGTCCCTCTATCGCCTCCACTTCTCCACCACCGAGTTGTTCCCCCGCGACATCGACGCCGTCCTCTCCAATCACCTCTCCCTCGGCACCTTCTTGGCCGTTCCGGCGGGCAGCTGCGGCGGAGGGGAGTGGAAGTGGCCTGGGACAGAAGGATTCTTGAGTGCGCCGCCGGAGTCGTGGGCGGTGGTGAGCGTGTGGAACTGCGGGGGGGTGTTCCGGCTGGAGGTGCGGGGGGCGTCGAGGGTGCGGCGGGGGCTGGCGTGGGCGACGAGGGCGGCGGACAGGGCGCTGCCGTGGCTGCGGATCCCGTCGGTGCCGGACATATTCCGGCCGTTCGGGGCGCTGTTCTTGTACGGGATAGGTGGGGAGGGGCCGGGGGCGGCGGCGATGGTGGCGGCGCTGTGCAGGCACGCGCACAACATGGGGAAGGGGACGGCGGGGGTGGTGGCGGCGGAGGTGGCGGCGTGCGAGCCGCTCAGGCGGGGGATCCCGCACTGGCGGAGGCTGTCGTTCGCGGAGGACCTGTGGTGCGCGAAGCGGCTGGCGGAGGGCTACGGCGACGGCGGGGCTGTGGGGGACTGGACCAAGTCGCCGCCGGGCAACTCCATCTTCGTAGACCCCCGGGAGCTGTGACGCCCCCTCCCAAGCTTTCCTTTTTTGGACTTCACTTCAGAAGGTTAGACTTAGATAAGGGTGGAGCTTTTTCTGGTCCTCTTTTTGCTAAAAAAAGGGTGGGGGAAAGGAAAGGAAGGGGATTATGGCGCCGCGGGGGTGACGTGTACATGGAAGGGTTCTGTTCTGGTTGCTTGTTTTGGTTGGAAAAGATCTGTAACGGATAGTAGATATGGGGGGAATCCCGTGGAAGATGTGGCGGAAACAAAGGTGGTAGCTTTTTGGTTCTTTCCGCTTTCCAGAGTTCCATTTAATTTTCTCCCTTTTTTTGTTTTATTTTTGTCAAAAGAATAGATGGAAGATGGAACTCTTTTGTAGATGTATAATCTAATATGATATGATATTGTTGATGGTTGGTTCCAATGTCCTGACTGTTCCATGATATGATTTTTAAGCATAAACCGTGCCGGCCACATGAAGTTTATTGAAGCATTGTTAGATATATAAGAATAATGAGTGCAGAATGACATATCTACTATAAAAGATATGAATCCTGGTTATTAAACAAGCTTTTTAAGGGTGTATTATTAAGGGTGAAGGCGAGAGGTTTGAGTGGTAGGCTTCCCTATGGAGAGAACTTTGTCCGGCTCAACTAGGACGGAAGATATTTTGAGTTATTTCCTACTCTTCACAAACTTGGATTTTGTTATCTTTTGTTTCACTGATTTGTGGCCTTTTAGTTCATTGTATTCTTTGGGGGTGAGCTCAAAGAATCAGTTCGCGTATTGGTTAGAGCAGGCATGTTAATGTACGATACTGAAACATATAGTGAATCGCGGGAAGAGTAGGCACAAGGTTTAGTTGTGGAGGTCTGGCTATGGAATGATGTCGAACGGAGATGGTTTTAATAATCTGAAGAATGATGAATATATGGTTTCATCGTAAGCGTTATGAACAAATTCTGCTTTGCTTTGGCATTTTTTTGGGGGTATTATTAGATTCATCACACAAAGTAGATAATGAAAAAGGGTTGTTAAAAATCCAAACAATAAAATACGAAAAAATATGGGTGTTCTATTGCATGACTTGCAAGGCATGCAGTGCATGTAAATGTTTGCTCTATAGGTGTTTCGTGTAACTCTTGAACTACCTATTCGAAAAGCGTGATTTTTTTTTTTTGGAGGCATATGTATAGTTTTTAATGGAAAGGAAGCTGACCTCTAACCTTTTAAAATTAAATTTTGGAACACACCCAACCTATCAGAAATTCTTATAGCTTGAACTGTAAACAATACTATACATTTCTACATGTGGCATATCGACTAGACCATAGCGGAGCAGGTTGTAACCTTCTTTATTTATATGTGGATCATTTCCTTTACGTACCTATGGTATAGATTGTTTTGGACCTTCTTCCTCAGCATTAAGGTTCAAAACATACTTATGTACATCCATACATACATTACCCACATATACATAAACATGCATATGCATATACATACGTACCTACATGCATATATATATATACAGAGGGTACAGAACCGAACAAACAACTTTGTGTATCAATATAGCATAAATATTATCAAATTAAAAATGTAATGTTACAAAAGAAAATTTTTTGTTACTGATCATTGGCGTCCCACAGCAATATTTCAATCCTTGTTGCTGTAATAAACTACAAATTACGCGCCAGTAAGCTGTTGCTCATTGGTGCATAAAATGCATCAAGTCTATTATCTCATAGAGTACTTGTGCCACCTATGAACTGTTTGTGCTCGTTACATATTTCAAACCACGTTATATATCAATACCTCAATTATAAGACAGAGATGAGGTCATTATAGTTATTAGAAAGAGTCAATAAAGCTAAAAGATTCATCCTAATAAAAATATTAGTTCAATGGCCCTCATGACTTGACTCTAGGTTCGATGAGGAGCATCGTAAGCTAGTTCTCCACTACCTGACTATGCCTAAGCCTGCCTAACCGACAAGATTAGTTTGCTTGAACTCTCTCTCTCTCTCTCTCTCTCTCTCTCTCTCTCTCTCTTTCATTTTTACCTAGATTTGTTCTCAGGTTCTCTTTTCCTGTTAGGCAACTTTGGGCACCAATGTTTGGTAGACACCAATCCTATCTGCTAATATCACTAAAGATTTTGTTAGACTCCAAATCTTATGCTAGAATTTAATATTATCAAACATTTGCTGGACCTCAATTTCCCCCATACCTTAGAGTCGGTGTTGATGGATCATAGAGATAATATTGGTGTTGACCGGTAGGGAAAGCAAGTCAAAAAGAAGCAATCCAGTAAACGTGTGTTAGAATCGAAATCAAGAAACCGCGTAGAATGCACAACTTTGACTAGGATCAAGCATGAATCCTACCCATCCATCTTTCAACAGATTAAGATATAATAATTTGATCAATACTCATCCATCAAGCACTAGCTTAAAGCAGTGTAGGCTAATTTAAGTTCGTTTAAACAATTCTAAAGTAAGTCCCTGAGCTAAAGAAGTGTTAGAGATCCCTAACACTAGGGTCTAAGTTGTTGGGCAGCTACATTCAAATATCTTATAGTTTTCAATTACTGCTTTCTGCAAATTTATAGCGCCAATTCAATTGTGATAATCCACTCTTCTTGACTTAATGATTCTTAGATGTTTCACATGTTCATTTATCATCTATGATTAGTCGCTGAATGTTTTAAAAATCTTTCAAACAAATACATTGCATAGGTAACTCGATCACTTCCGACAACACCATCTCATAGACAGATTGAGTTTACATTAGTCCAACTGTGGAGTTAGGTGCTAGAAGCTAGGTTCAAATGTTCTTTACCTATCACATAATGAGTGTGGCTTTATAAATTTGCCTAGTTATTTCTTTGGTCTTTAAGAAATATTTCTTTTTCCTTTGTACATTTCCTAAATATAGGAATATTCCTGCTTACAAAGCCACTCTCATTGTCAATGCTTTGTGGGATTTAACTTTGGTGAAGGTGGCCCACTTTTTTCATTTCTCCAAACTAAAAGTGGTAAATTATGACTCTACCTGTCAACCCAACTCATGCCCGGTCTGTAATAAACAAGTTGGGGTATGAACTAAACAAGTTCAAATTATAAATAGGTCAACTCATCTTGACAAGTTTATCAAATGGGTCCTATTTGGGTTTCAATGTCTTAAACTTATTTAGCCCATCTAATAATCAAATCATATGAGGTCGGGTTGGGTTAACCTATTTACCTAACTCACATATAAATACATATATATTTATATACACATGAGGAGTTTGGGCATAGTGTTGAGTGCCTTTCTTTTCCTCTCCTCTCATTCTAAAGAGCGTTGGCTAGGGTTACACCCTTCCTTCTCTTTCTATGAGACTTCAAAATCTAAATCTTTTTTTTTCTTACCTCTCTTCCCGTTCCTCTTTTCTTAATCTCTTATCTCCTCTTCTCTCATTCTAAAAAGCATTGGCTAGCGCTAGGTCCCTCTTCTTTTCTTTGGGCAAGACTCCTAGAGTTCAAATCTCTTCTTTTCTTGCCTCTCTTCCCTTGGCTATAGCTACTACACAATAAGCCTTGCTCTCCTCCGCTCATCCGCTCATCTCTCTTTTTCTTTGAATATCGTATGACACCCTAGGTTTGGGCTAATTTTTTTTTTTCTTACTTCTTATGTGAGCAACCACGCCTTCCTCACTACCAAATAATCTTGTCAAGGGATACTTTTCACCATGATTTTAGGGTCTGCCATTCTAACAGCGGTTTCCAACTTCCAAAATGGCATTTCACCATTCAGAATATCAAGCCACTCCTCAAAGGCTGTGATCTCCACTCCTCCATTTTCCTCTCTTTTTTCTTTCTAGATTTAATATCTAAACTTGTAATAGCAGAGGGAGAGAGATGTTCTTAGCTCTTATTTAAAGAGATTTATTTCTTTCAAAGTATTATTTTTAAAGCATTAAATATGTTAGAAATCTAGCATTCTTGCATTAGATTTTTGGTTATTTTAGCTAGATAGTATCCATTAACATAGTTTTTGGTTGGTTTAACTAGATGGTGTATTGATATAGGATTGTTAGAAGCTTAGAGAGCTTCTTTAATACTTGCTTGCTTACTTTTTTTGGTACATGCATATATTTTATTGATTTATTAATGCATTTATTTTGCTAATGATAGCATACTAGATTATTGCATGCATGAAGTATATCAGATAAAAATTTATTAGTTATATCTAGCGATATCATTCTTTCTATTTTAATCATTTTTATTTAAACTCTAATACAGTTTCCAATAATATATGGTTGTTAGAGAGATTTTTAACGTCTCATTTATTGCATAAATCAATTACCTTGACTGTTAAATGCATAACTTAAGTAGTCATAGTTTTCATTAGATGTATAGAATTATAAAATTTATCAATTTTTCACCAGAAAACGATGATTTATCAATGGGTCTTTGGCTAATGATATGTTTTAATAAATTTTATTTTAAGTATAATTCACTTTCTAGTTGTGGAGGAAGTTGTAAGTAAAATATTTTGGGTCCATGTTAAAATTATAATGTTAAATAACTTATTTAGTGTAAGTCAAATTTAGCATGCATGTTAGTTTATTTATAGAATTTTCAACATGCCTCTTGTCACTAGTTTTGGTATTATATACTGATCTTTTGATATTATTTTAAATTACATATTGTAGATGGATAGAGATAGTATTGAAATTGAAGATCCTAGTGTAGATATGGAGACTTCGAGTAAAGATGATATAGCTAGTCTAATGAATCAATCTTTTGAGTTCCTAATAAAAAGATAGCAAGTGACTCTAAACATATTAAATTTAAAAGAAAGATAACTTCACTCATTTATAATTATTATCGCTTAAATGAAGTGATCGATATGGCAAAGAATATTCAATTGGTGGTAGAGTTATTGGGACTGAAAATTTAAAACATCATGTGCAGAAGTGTAGAAAGAATTATGTTATAGGATAAATAATCTTATCACAATTTGAAAGAATTTATGCCAAAGCATTCTATAATATTTGATCCTATATTTTCGTAATATTTACAATTATTAAACATGATCTACCATTTCATTTATCGATTATGAAGCGTTTAGAGTTTTGTTTGCTTATGTTTGTAAGGATGCCAAATTAGTATCAAGGAATATTCCCAAAGTTGATATATTGAAATCGTATAAAAAAAATAGAAGGAAAATCTAGAATCATGGTTATACTCAATTTTTTAGGATAAGCTTGATTTTAGATTTGAGGATCTTTTTTACTCTAGGTGGATATTTATGATTGATGAAGAATGTTTGCCGCAAAAGAAAATTCTAAATTTTCTTTTATGCCTCCTCGATATAATGGCATTTATTTATGTGAAATAATTTATAATCCAATGACTAAATAGAAAATTGAAAAGAAATTGTAGTGCATGACTTTAGATAAGACATCTGCAAATGATATTTTTGTTCACATGTTAAAAAGATCCAACTTAATATGAGGAATACATTTTTTAATAGTTCTTTCATTTTCAAGTTTGTACTCATATTCTTAATTTAATTACATTAGAGGGACTAAAAGAGAGAGATGAGAAACTCACATGCTAGAAAACAAAATTTTTTGGAATGTTATAGCCAAATTTCTTTAGGGAATAGAAAATGCTTAAAGTAAGCTTTTTTACAAGATGAAAGTTTATTTTTTTAATGTTTGAAAGTTCTCTTTTTTATCGCCATGCTTTTCTTTTGATAATTAGTAATTCTAATTATAGGTGTTGTCCATCTAAAGAAAAGTGGAACAAAGTAGAAAAGACTTGCAAGTTTTAGGGTGTTCTTTGATGCCACTTCAATATTTTTAAGAGTTAAATACCCTAAATTAAATTGTATGTTTCATAAGTTTTCATGAATGAGCTTACATTGAGACAAAAAATGCAAAGTCTAAATGATTTGATGCAAAAAACAATAAGATGGATATTTGTAAAGTTTGAAAAGCATATTGGTCATATTGCTTAATTTTGGCTGCGACCATCATTTTGGATTCTTGGTACAAAACTCAATTTATGGAGTTTTGTTATAAGAAGCTATATGGAAATGGTTCCACTAAGTGCATGCACATTCATCACAACATATTCTCTCTCTTTAACTTGCTCCTTCTAAGGCTTCAAGTAGTAGCATATCAAATCATGAAAATATGGAGCTTGGTAGTTCATGACTAGAAAAATGTAAATTTCGAAGGTAATATAAAATATGTTGTCAGAATTAATAAACTCGTGCATTATACTTGTACATAGTTTGCTTATGAGAAATAACTCAATTCATTTTTTTCAATAATGCAAGATTTTGATACATTTGAAAACATCGAATTAATAACCTTCTGCGCAAAAGTCACACATGAAATTATACTTTGATGAGCTAAGACTAGTTGATAGAAAGATAAAGCTAGACATCCTTGAATTTTGGAAAGCCAATCAAATTTGATATCATTAAGTTTCTCTTACAAGACATGATATCTTAAGTATTCCCTTTCTACAGTGGCCTCTAATACGTTTCTAGTATTGATGGGAGAGTTCTTAGCAAATGTAAATGTTCACTCTAAGGCCTTAATTTGTACTTGGAGTTGGATGTTTGGAAAGAAAAGTATATATTTCATTACTTATAGCATTACCTGCTTTTTGAATGAACAATTATTAGTTTTGCAATATTTTAGTGTAGATACTTTGGAAATTAAGTGAGATGAGTTTATAGTATATGTCCTGAACTTAAGTCTCAAAAATAAAGCTGAATATTTATAAAAATTCTCATGATGAATCCTATCATAGATTTGCAGTTTTTGTAGTTGCTTTTGCTAGATACTTTTAACTCTCTTATTATGTAATAATTTTTGTTTGTAAATTTTTGTGGCAATTTAAACATTTAGTTTGGACTTTTTAGTGTACTAGTAGATAAAGAATCAGCTATAATTTAATTATTAGCGCGCACTCTTGATAATATTAAGGATCTGTGGGCTGATATATATCTAGATTGTTAAGCGATAGTAATTTGGGCTTGCTCACTCAAGCTGTCATTTCATAGAGTGCAATCTTTTCTTGCAAGTTGCATGGTTGTGAACTATTAAATTATCTTGGCTTTGTTTTTCTTTCTACATAGCCATTTCCTTGTATAATGAAATCCTAAAAATTGTTTATTTGATGCAACTTTTACCTGTGAATCTGTTTCATTTGTTTGGCTACTAAAAGTAGGATCTAAAATAATCACTCAGTGGTCTCTTAAGCTTCCAATGTTGCATGTTATCCTTCCATAGGCCATGCTTTTGCCGAGTACCTTACGAGCTATGATCAATTTAGCTGCTCTTTCAGGTGGTCAAGACCTTTGTTTCTCTTTCATTTGAATTACAGTAAAAAATTCATATTTGTATTAATTCATCTATCATTTTTTGCTATAGATAGTTATGGGCGTAGCATAACAAGGAAGAGGATAATCGGATAAAGGGCCATGCTCATAAATTATTTCGAATTACTAAAAGCCTGAAACCTGAAACGAACTAGTTGTAGTGCTTATATCAAGCTATTTTGGCTAGGCTATTGGCTATTGTATTCTATGTGGAACCTTTATTCTTAAGATAGAAATCCATGTGATTTGTGGTGTATCTTAACGTGGGTCAGGGGCTAGTTTTTTGGAACCAATTTCAACATATTATGTTTGTAGCTCTAAATTTAGTTCAATATCTCCGAAGAGGTACCATTTAATTTGGTTCATTATTTTGTTAACTTAATCGGGCATCTTAAAACATGTTCAAATATGTGCTTTGAAAAAGAAACTTAAATTCTATGATAAAAAAATTTTCCTCAATTTTGTTTGTGATTAATTATGCTAAACAAGTTATACGAGTTTAATTTAAATAGGTAATACTTGTTTGATAAAAAAAATGTTTCGATTAAACAAATTTACTGCATACTTGAACTGATAGTATATATTTATTAAACAGGTCAAATAGGTTAGATCAGGTTAGCTGCTTATTAAACCGATCAAGTCCATCCAGATTTCAAATTCTGAATTGTTTAATAAACATATTGGAAATGGATTGATAGTTTTCTATTTCGATCCGAACCTGATCCACTTACCACCCTACTCCAAACCTTTTGCCACGTATGTCACCTGAGGTACCATTTCCTTTTAAGGGTGGGATCCTCTCATTTGGACTACGTTCGTGGGATTGTCTCCTTAGGACCTCTCGCCGACTGCTTTCTATCCGCACCTCCCCCTTCTCTCTCCACAAAAGCAAGCAAACCCCACTCAGCTCCCACACAAGCATACAAACCTCCAAGTTTCATTCATGTGTGTAGGCCCACCAGCCCTGGCCCCACCTCGCAACCACTCACGGGCCAACTTAGCCACAGGGCCCCACCAGGGACCAAAACATGTGGCTGGGGGAACACTCCCGCTCGCCAATCTTTTGTGACCCATCGATGTCACATCTCAAAGACAGTGGAATCCTTCCATCTGTGGGAAGGAAAAAGGTCAATCGATGAGTCCAATCAAAAGGTGATTCTCTTACTGTTAGATTCCCTCCCCCCGCATCCGTGGCTTCCAATGTGTTTGACCCAAAGCTCCAAGTAGGTGGACTTTTGGGAACCTGAGAGAAAGTAACCTATAAGACTACAGAGTTCTAGACAAGGAAGGAAGTAAACAAACCCAAGTTGAAGTCAGAAGAGGCTTTAGGGCCTTTGGATTTTGGGCCATGGCCTTGGTGGGGAGGAATGTACTAGAAATGCCAGGGGACCTGAGAGGCTATGGGCCCCATGTGGATGGCCACAGCACTGAGCCCAGGGGGTGGCTGACACCAGCTGGGCTCCACCGAGCAACCATCTTGACCTTCTAAATATGGCCCTAGCAAAATGGTCACAGAAAGTCTCCAGCACAGTCAGAGCAGTTTGGTTGCATGAATTCAGATCCGGGCATGATTGCAAAACTTCACTCATGGAAATCATTTCCATGATTGCAAAACACATGGAAGTGAACCATCTTTTTTTGATGACAAGATGATGACTTTGCTAAATCGTGGAACTCGTTAGTCTTCCGGCAATTGATTTGGAAAAGAAAAAAAAGAGGCATCTTCCAATCAAAACTGATTAGAAATCAATCGAATAAGCATTTTTAGCTAAAAGATGTGTAATCCAATTCCCTCCTCAACTTGCATGAGAGCATGGCACAACTCCTCAAACTTCATCGAGTCGATAATTGCTCCGACAATAGAGAAATCTTCTTCTTTTGCAATGGAAGTCATTTAATGTTTTGGGCATCCCCTTCTATCACAATATTAGTGATTCTCAAGTCTAGTGCACAAACTAAAAACCAAGTCTTGTAATTAATTTTCAATGCATCAAGTGGAAATCACAATTCCCGTTCTTTTTTTGACATCATTGCAATGGACTGATCCAAGTAATTTCTGATAATAATTGCTATTCTTGCGACACTTATATTAGTTGTTAGAAGTCATTTTTAAGTATTGCACCATCAATATTGAGTTCATAGTAGTAGTTCCAAGGAGGGTTCCAACGAGTCAGTAGGGTTCTCCTTTGGACTACTTCACCAGAATATTGACCTCGCACAATAAATTTTCAAATATGGTAGCTATGGCCAACGGATCCCTTTTTTTTCCCCTAAACACCATGTCATTTCGACCTGACATCCCAAAAAATTCAATCTTCTGTGTGCTCCAATAACCAATCTTCAAATAATAAAGCTTGATTCATATAGGATCTCAACCATAAAGGGCAAGGAAATCAAACTTGACATATAAAAGAATAATTTTGTGTACGTGCAGTCTCTGCTGGGCAGCCACATGATTCACAATGTTCTTCCACGTCTGCTTTTCTCTTTATTAGATTATTTTTTTATGGAAAAGATATTCATGCTATGTAAGTATTGCTCATCCCCATGCTTTTGATTCTTATCAAATGGGCAGCTAATCTTTGCACCCGTAACATGAACTTTTTGAGGTGAGAGCACTTCAAGCAAACCACTCTAATGGTTCCATTCTTGGTCAGTTGATTACATGCAAAAATAGATCATTCTGGCTTTCTTTCCACCATCAAGAATCAAAAGGCATTCCCAACCATCAAATGATGCAGTTGGATGGATGTCATAGAAGATTTAACCGATTCTTTTGCTACAATATAAAATAATAGACAATTACATTCACCCACATCGACATTCTCTCTTGTTCAACATTCTAATCTTCTACCAAAACCATACCACCTTTCTATGGTACATGCAAAACTGGGTCTTTGATCACACAAAAGAGACCATTTGTAAGCTTTCATCGTGCTCGGCCTAAGTGATGCAGGTTGCTCATGAAACTGAGTATCTTGTGTTCCTTAAAGGTGTGGACTTGGGCTCATCCGGGTTTGCTGAGCCTGGGCTACCAGACGTATCAGAGCTAGTGTTCTCCCCTCCCTGCCCCTTGCTCGACAGCAGCTTGCCTAGAATCTTCTTGGGCATCATGATGCCCTTCACCTTGCCATTGCCAGCTCTGTCATTGCCTTGGTTCTTACTAGCGGCGTTGCTGTCGCTGCTCCTCTCGCTTTCCCCGCCGCCTACGAGCTTCATAGACTTGAGCAACTTGAAATCTTCAACTGTTGGGAGTCCATCCCAGTCATCCTCTGTGTTGGTAGTGACGCCTGAACTCGAACTCCCATAGGAACCACCACAGTTCTCGGTCCGGCCTGCAGCAGTAGCTGCTGCCCTGACCTGCTCAAAGAAGAGGACCTGGACTACCGCCCGTAGTGGGAGGCGCTCGTTCTGCACGGCATGAGAGCAGGCATCTGCAGACAGTTTCTTGCAGTCCATCAGACCACAAATCTTCTTTCTCTCACTTTTGCTCAGGCCCGGATGCTCCTGCTCACAATAATAAGAATGAATCATTTAAAGTATAGTAGCTAACATAGTAGCAACTTCATCACATGATAATGCATTGATTATGATTCTTCAAGCCTACAATTTATTTCTAGGGAGCAGATTTTAAATTTAATGCTATATAGAATTTCTAATTTCAGTCCTGTGATGGTCCAGGCAACCATATCTTTTACAAGGATTAGGAAAGAATGTAACTTTTGAAGGATTCCGATATTCATACCTTCAGATACCTGTCAATAGCACGATAAAGCCCATCATGCACTGGCCTTGAGTCAGCTGACATCATTTCAGCGAGATCAACAAACTTTGAAAGAGGTAACTTGGGGTCTTTTGCTATCTCAGCAAGATACCCGTCAACCAGCTTCGCTACACTGATCTTTGAACTACCTGAAACTATAGCCGGGCTCCTGGTCTCCTCGAGCACTTCAGATGCCTTTGGGCTAGTATGAGCAGCACCACTATCCTGCATCACAAATTCCTCCACTATACTAAGAACCATGTTGGTATCATACACAGTGTCCTCCCCTGACATGCTGGGGATCAAAAGATCAGGTACTGAAGCTTCTTCTAATTGGCGGCCTATTCGCTTGATGAGCTCCTTCTTACCCATTTCGCCAGAATCCAGTAAACTTGCAGCTGTTAGTAGCTTAAGAAGGAAACTGCATGATACGGAACCTTTCTCCGCCGGCAATAACCAGATAATGGTCTCTAGCAGTGACCTACTTTTCATGACATCACCTTCATGGATCAGGGAACCTCTGCCAAAACCTCGAATTCTTCTATATGTATAAGCTTTCAGAGCCTCTCCGATCACTTTCCCGGACATTCTTCCCTTAGCTTTGATGGCCATTATAAGCCGCCTGTAGAAATCCATTTCAAGCTCACAGAGGTCCTCGACCCACCAGTCCTTAGGTACTGACTGCTGTTTTTTGACCCCATTCCATTGTGTATCGAGACCATTTTCTGACGGAAGTTTTTTTCGGTTATAAGTGTAAGACCATTCCACCATAGAAGCATCAATGGAGGCCTTGGAAGCTATAGAATCTATGCAGTGGCTCACCAATTTCAGATCCTCAGACCAAGGTAGCAGAGACTTTGTAGTCTGGAGAACTATAATTGAGTCTTTCCAGCTGCGGAATATGCTTGTGTCGAGGAAGACTTCGATTTTATAAATCAGATTCCCCTTCTCCACAGATTCATGCATTTCTAGATATTCTGCTGCACAACGGGCTGCAACCACATTGTAAGCATTGAGGATGACAGTCATACCATAACAAAATTTAGCACAAATCTCAAATGCAGCAGGGCCGCCGGGAACATTAAGAATATGAATCTCATTATTGCTTTCATCATTGGTAGCTGCCACCAGCTTTTGCAAGCGAGCACTCTTGGACAGAAGAGGAAACTGCATTTTTTCAATTGGTGCGGAAAAGGTAAGCACAGTAAGTAAAAGGAAAAAGAGGCCTGGAGGAAACTGAACCAGCAGAGATTGAACACAATGCACAATGACGAATAATGCTTTCCTATATACATAAATGAAAGGCCTATTACCTTTTGTTAAACTGTCCCCGCAACTTATTTATTTTAACAACATGAATTGTATTTCAAAGGTGCATGAATGATAAAGGTAATATAGTTAGGAAGAATGGACATATAAAAGACAACTGCCTAGTGAAAAAGGCGCTACATATCCCAATAATTACTTTTAAAACCATTACCACCCTGCTTTCCTCATACAAGTTCTAACATAATGGCCTAGCAGTAAAAGATTAAGGAAATTCATTACAATTATCAATATCTATTCTTTGGTGTTATTAGCTAACACCTATATTCAGCAGAAAGAATAAAAAAATGTCAGCACTTTTTAACTCTCTGCATGCCCATTTTAATGAATATATTTAAGTTCAGCTAAATTACTAAAATACAATTTCCACAAGTAATGAGGAGACCGCCCATATACGTCGTGAAAGGTAAGTGCATTTGCCACAAGGTGAGTGGATTAAGGTACAGAAGTCAAACATTCAGAGTCCATGCATAATCATTTCGGACATTCATTATGATTGGAAAACCAGAGTTCCTACCTTGTGTAAATGGAATTTAACTTCTCCTACATGAACAATGATATCAGTTGCCAGCTCAGTTGCCACAAACCTGCAAAGATAAACAACTATATAATCATATTTCAACAAATAAATAAATAAATAAATAAAATATCGACAGAGCTAAATGAGCAAAAACAACGAATTTGAACAGTTACAGGTATAAGCTAGGAGAGATGAAAGTGGAATTTCGCTGGTAGAATGACTAAGCTATGACTTGCACACAATGAGCTCATTTAACCAAACAGTTGATTCTCAATACAACTTGAATAAAATATATTTGATTTTTCAGAAGAAAAGCTTCTTTTTTAAAAATGTCACAGGTGCACAAATGGACTTAATATATGCTTCACCATTCTTACCGATCAGCGAATTTTCAGCAGAAAAGTTGTACGAATCACTATTTCTAGTGAAAGAACGTTGCTTCATTTATTTTGTTTGAACATTATGAGCTTTCATATACAAGTCAACCTCATAATTTCTATGGATCAGGATCCATTTGTTTAGCTAATTTTGTAAAGAAACTACACATGCGAGTGTTTTTTTTTTTGCACCAAAGAAACACATGAACTAAATCGAATCTAAGCTCAAAAACATGTACATGCTTTTGGATCAAGTGTTTATTGGAATAGTCTCTCATTCCATGTTCGTGGATATGCTTTGCTGATTTAGTAAGAGTGATGATTAAATATATCCTACATTAAACATTCCAAAATGCATCATCTGCACGATTAGTTTGATCGTTTGATGGATTCATGCAAGATAATGCACATGTTAATCTTTAAATCATGTAAATCATTTGTCAGTGATCGAATTCATCCCATAGTATGTGCTTGTATTGCATCATCTTGTTACAGCTCTTACAACGAAGTCACCATAACAATGTGATGTCTTTTAATTCTAGTCAATTTACCAATCAACTCTGACTAGATTTCCTTAGTCTTTCCACCTTCCAATTCTTCAATCAAATCCAACCTCCATTATTTAGAAAGGCCTAACCACAACAATATTTTTATTGATTTTCCATGGTAAAATTTATGAACCTCATAAGTCATAACCTATTCAGTCGTAACTCTAGTCTTCCTCCAATGCAGAGTTTTTTATATTTGTGGGCATATTCCTCTTAAACTGTTTTGTATTCCATATTTCCATCACAAAAATTTATCAAAAAAAGCCAATCTTATTTTTCTCCTCACTCCCATCTGCAATTGTAAATAAACATATGATGTTTACATTCTTGAAGGCATTGACAAGTCCAGTCTCCAGAGATCCCAATAACAATCTGATATATATAGAATTTGAAGGCATTGAGGTCCATTGAACCCAATAACTTTTGGCAAACATGAAACCAGCAAAAAAGGGTTCACAAAATTATGTTTGATGGTGTCAGAATCAGTGCCGAATATCACAAATAGATTCTTTGACAAACCTCATAAAGATTAGGCACAATCTTTGGAAGATGTAGATTCAATTATATTTTTCTCAATAATATGCTTCCCAATGTCTAACTTCAATATGTTGGTGGTATTGCTAGTGGGTATGCGATAAAATTTGTGCAAAGGGCAAAATGTTATGAATGAAGCTTTTAAACCCTTTCTAAAATGCTTTTTTGTGGAAGAAGCCATCATATTACAAAAATAAAATAATGCAATAAATTGGTTTTCACCAATAAAATGAACACCTGTCACATGATAATCTCAAAGATAATCTGGCGCACGACAACTGCGAGAGGATAGCGATGCTTAGAAAAAGTTGCCAGAGGATCACGATCATCGCCGTAGAGGGGATGGCAGGATCAATAGACAAAGAAGTCTCCACCAATAGACTGCAATGTGCTCTCCTAGTGTAAACATGGGTAATAGGAGGCCTAGGAGGAGGATTTGGTAAAGACGGTGAAGACTCACTTGGGGTAGAAGAATGAATTGAGGTTATAGTATGACAGTGACATGGATCAAGAAAGGTAAGACTCTTAGGTAAAGGAGAAGGTGGGGAAGGAAGAGCATAATAGGGTACACACTCTAGAAAGGTAACTTACTTAGAGACAAGTAAGCATCAAGGTACAGGATCATAGCACTGATGTCCTTTATACTCTAGGCTCTACCCAGGAAAAACACACATGACTAATCAAGTAGAAAGGTTGATTCTCTTAAGAGGTGGAAGGACAAAACAGGTATAACCAGACACCCTAAGATAAAAATAAGAGGGAGCACGAGATAAAAGCCGCTTGAAAGGAGAAACATCAGTAGTGACCTTGGAAACACTATGGTAAGAACAGCTTCTACTAAGAACTGGGTAGGAACGGAATCGAACGAGCAATCTATAGAATGTGGCGATGTTTGCGCACAACAGCACTATTTTGTTGTTGTGTATGTGGACAAGAAGGTTGAGATAAAGTGCCTTGAGATAGTAAAAAGGCCCAAAACTACAAAAATAAAAATTCACTACCACAATCTGAGCGAAATACTTTTATGACCTCATAGTATTGAGCATGGACCATAGTGGCAAACTCTTTATAGATTTGACAAAAACCTGAGCGTTATGATGCATAAGGTAGAGTCAAGTATAATGACTATAATCATCAACAAAAAAGACATAATATTGAGTTCCACCCTTAGAAGGAATTGGTGAAATACAAATATCAAAATGTATTAAGTCAAATGAGCTGATGATATAGTGTCACTAGGATTGTAGGGAAGGGCTGTATGCTTTGCCAACTAACAACCTATATAAAGTGTCAGGGAGTGAACAAAATGGAGCCAAGAGCACAGTACTAACAAGATAATTAAGCCTAAGTCCAGAAAGATGTCCTAACTTGTGGTGCCATAGATCAAAAGGACTAATGCCACTAGTAGAGATGAAGTGGTAGCTGCAGTAGTGGAAGCAGAAGATGATCCATGTAGTAGAGGCCTCCTTGTCTATGGCCTGTCCCAATCAATATAGCAGTATGACAATCTTGATTTGAACAAGATGAAGAATCAAAGGTAATAGTACAATGGCTATCCACAAGCTGACTAGCAGAAAAAATATTCATTGCAAGCTTAGAAAAATGTAAATCATGAGAAATAGAAAACCAACTAGAAGTACCACAAAAGGGAGTAATAGTGCCATGGTGTCTAAATGGTAAGGGAGAGCCATCTGCAGTAGATATCTGGAAAGGAGTACGAAGTGATGATGGGTGTGCCAAGATGGAAGCATCAGCAGTCATGGGAGGCTCAAGAATTAAGAAATCTAGCCGAATCTAGATGTGGTCGAGGCTGAACAAGCTGACGAGGTAGGCACAGTAGCACGAACAACCATCTCTAGCCAATCAGAACAATACAAAATATCTGAAAAGTAGGTGGATACCATTGTAGGACCTTAGAGGTGTAGCATACAAGCGGAAAGCTCTAACAATATGCTCCAAAAGAGCGCTCAACTAAGTCAAGCAACAGAACAATCCTCAGGAGTGCTAAATCTGACTGTTTGAGGTTATCTTTGCAAGGCAAATGAGATATCCTGCCAAACAGTTGGTGGGCTGTTGCAGATCCAAGACAATTATAGCTATGTACTGATGTTAGCAAGAAGTCTGATCAATGTAGATGAGATGTATAAAAAGGGGCCAATCATTAAACTCCTAGTAGGAACCAGAATAGGCATATCATGATATCACTAGCTTGTGAAGGCCGACAACTAAAACAGCAGCCACTGAACAGTAAGGTGGTTGAGTTTCCATCTATCTAACACAAACCAACAAGCTTCTGTGTAGAACAGGAAGTTGATTGCAAAGAGACAAATCAACAAACAGCTGGTAGATGCAGTTGTAACAGCAAGCTGATGACTTTGTAAAGATATATTAGCAAGCTGCTGCTCGTGAGAAGACAACCAATGAACAGTGTAGCATATTAAAGATTAAATCTTGTTGGATGGCTAGTCCTGATTAAGTAGACTATGCCTCAAAACAGTGGATCTCAAATCCCAACAAATAGGCAAGACAAGATGAAGATGAACCATAGTAATCGTAACCAAAGAAGAGCAACAACAAACTCCAAAAGCACTCTCCAATTGCAAGAATGAAGCACAAGGATAAAAATGCAAATGTTGAAGATGATTGCACACCAAAGAAGAAATATGACTCTGATACTATGATAGATTCAAGTGAGAGGAACAAGAGAAGCCAAGTATGTGGTAACGTGCAATACTCTTTAAGATATTGCCCATGGTAAATATAAACATACAAGGAATTTGGTCCTCACCATGGTGAGAATACTACCAGACCACAAGAAAGGTATGCATACATACATACATGTACAATTTATTGGCCCACATATTGTCATTCTCTCAGAAAACCTCCCATTTAACGAAAATGTCATTTTCAGCAATTAAATACATGAAGCTCCAACTGTGATTAGTTGATTACTTTAAATGATCCTATCAGATGTTGTTAAGCACCAGCCTTTACAAGTAAAGAGAAAAAAAGATCAACCTATCCAAGAGATGCCATACTCCAAGCTCTTCAAAGGCCTCAAACCTTGGAGAACTCCTCTCTCAATCCCATATATCTTTATCATTGCCACCACATTTCAAAAACCATCACTACTATCCATTCCTGTCCAATTTTGTAAAACAACTACATCTTGTAGCCTAAGGCTTTTTTAGTTACAAGTAAAAGCTGGAACGGCGATTCCTAGTTAAGATTACTCCTGTTCATTATATAAGTCAAGGTTCTATTTGGTTGCCTTAAGATGGAATGGATTAGAATTGAGAAGTGGGAAGGAATATAGTCCCCTCTCTCTCACCATGGAATAATTTATCCCTATTTTCACAGAATAAAGCCCTCTACCTAGAATAAATAGTCCCAAAGCAACACTAGATTGGCAAATGAGATGTGGCTGGGGTCGAGTTTATCCCAAACCTTATCCTACCTTAATTTCGGAGCAAACAAGAATTGTTTGGTTCAATGCCAAATATAATTGAATAAATTATTTGATTCCATGACCCCCTATTCCCCTATATTCCATGAAACTCGGTCTTCTTGGGTTTAAATATTCCATGAAGAGAGGTGGAATAAAATGATTGCTGATAAAAGAGGAAATTATGATCCAGAAGGATCCTCAGACACGATGTGGACCACTTTGACCACTACGAGTAGTGCTGGACAGGGTTCCGAAGCGACATCTGCCACATCGAAAAGCCGAGTCGCAAGCCAAACTTCAGAAGGCCATAATTTAGTCATACGATGCTTGACTAAGATTATCTTTTTTAAAAAAAATTGGAGATTTCTTTGAAATCTACAACTTTGGGCTAACCTCCTAGGAGGTTAAATCGATCCCGATCCGAAATTCTATTGTTTAGACTCCAAAACAGCCAATCAAACCGAAGTTTTCTTACTTTAACCGAGCATAGATCTCTATATAAGAAGAATTAGGCGGAGCGACAAAAAACATAGTTGATATACAAGACAAGATTTACCTCAAGATTTTTAGCTTTTTCTAAATTTCTACTAGAGATGTCTAATTTAGAAAAAAGAGTTCTACTAGAATTAGAAAGAGGAATCCGAACCAAATTGTATGAGGGACGACCTCATCATTATAAATAGAAGATGTGTACCTTGTTTTTTTAAGGGTTAATGAAAGAAAAGGAAACTTAAAAGCCCTACTTTCGAAAATTTTCTATCTTCTTCTAGTTATCTTTTGAGAGATTCGAGTTGAGCAGGTTGAAGAAAATCTTTTTTCTCTCCGATCGGATCAAATTAATATCAGAGCTCAGGTCCTCTATATCTGTAGGAGCCTAGGGGCCTCTATTCATGGTCCAGACGCATGAGTAATAAAGCAATCAGGAGAAGAGCTATCCGTGCTTCAAGTACATCGAAGGACAAAGGCAAGTATGGCTAGTAGTTCTTCCTCAATGGATGATGATGAGACGAAGGGACATCTCATACAACTAGAGGAGAAAATTGCCCAACTCACCAAGATCGTCTCCAGATTGGTAATACCTTTAGAACAAGCACCACCAACTTCTGTTACGAAGTTGTCTCCTACGGCTCGAGATGAAGATCCACCATCTAGCGAGAAGAATGAGGATGAGCAATCTACGGGTACAAAAAAATCTCTCTTCAACTATTTAAAGTTGATACTCAAATCGAGATTCCTGTATATGACGAAGTTGTTGATGCGAAAAGACTAAATAACTAGCTAGATCAATTAGAAACATATTTTACTATGGATACTCCAGTATCCAGAAGGTAGCTTTTGCCCGTCTCAAGCTTTCTAGACATGCTTTTATCTAGTGGAATTCGTACATGCATTTCAAATTTGACATGAAACAAATTCAAAAGCCTAATTAAAAAGAAGTTCTCCCCAATCGGTCATAAGAAAGATCGGTAGATCAAGTGGCATTACTTACGACAGAAGAATAATTAGTCTGTCCAGGACTACACCATCGAGTTCCACAAGCAAGCAATCTTCCTCGAAATTTCCATCGATGATCATGCAATTTTCATTAAATACATCGAAGGTCTCCACAAAAGTATTCGAAAGAAGCTGAAAGTATTCAAAGTTGAAGATATCAGCGAAGCCAGCATGAAGGCCATGGAGATTGAGGAAAAGAATCAGTCTAGAAAAAGTAAAAAGGGAGACAAGTTCAAAAAAAGCGATGGAAATCCATGTCAACAGAGGGAGCAAGCAAAGAAGCACGCCAACACGACTCGAAAAATTTATTATGATCATTGTAACCTCCGTGGACATACCAAGAAGAAGTGCTGAAAACTTCATCCTGAGTTGCAGCTGAAGATGAAGACGCAGAAGGATGAAGATTTCAAAGAAAAGAAAAAGGCAGTTCTCAATGCTGTAAAAGTGGAGCTGCCCGAGCTTAAGCAAGCAGACTCTAAATTGAGCCTGATAACGAGAAAACTCGAGATAGTAACTGAAGCAAATATAGGGGCACAAGAAGAACTCTTCCGCATGAAAATCCAGGTGAAGTAGAGCATCATTGAGGCTATTGTTGATCTAGAAAGTCAGAAAAACTTCATCTCTGAAAATCTAATTCAAAAGCTGAAGTTGCAGACTAAAACCCATCCACATCCCTACCCTCTTGGTTGGATTCAAAAGAATGCAATACGACACAAAGTGTCATGCAATTTATTGTCAACTGCTCATGCTCATTTTAAGCCAAGAGTCCATTCACTGTATAAAAGATGATCAACAGGTCTTGCTTAAACATTTTTTGAGAACAATGTTGTTAGTGCCACATTTCCAAGTTGAACTCAGAAACTCTCCTGTGCAAGTACTGAGGAGAGAGGTTTTAACCAGTGAACGGAAGTCCTGTTGGCCTCAGTCAAAGAAATTAACCGCAAAAATGTTAGAAAATACATGAAGAACCAAGAGCTATCCAAAGATGAACAAGTGGTGAGGCTAAAATTTCATCTAATGAATAGAAATAGTGAAGGAAGAACATCATAATATCATCTCACACAAGCTGGCATGTGCCACATGGAAAAGCACAATCAGCAACGAATGCTAGTGATGTCAAATCCATGACACTGACATATTGAAATCCATCCTTGTACTGGGGCTACTACGAGCATGAGGAAAGTAGATCCACCTTTTTCTTTCTTCTAACTAATTTCAGATGCCAATAGCCGAAAGCCAGTTTAGATCAAATGAAGCCTAATGCAGAGTAAATTATTATTCAGTGCTATTGATTAAAAATCACCAACCACCTAAGCAGCAAGATATCGCAACATAATCTGCAAGTTACTTTGGATTTTAATGTACCATCCTCAAAGATATCAAATTACTTGGATCTTCTATAGACCCTAGAAAGAAAGCCAAAAAAGTAGATGAACTAAATAAAAAGATTTACCCAAAAACAGGATCGTATGCAGTCCAATAAAAAAAAGCGTAAAACTAATAGATAGGGAAAGAAGGTAAAAGAAGAAACATCATAGAAAAAACTCAAAGTAAAATAAGTCATTACCTAGAGGAAGATGCAGAATAAGTTCTTAAAGTGCTTATGTTTAACAAAAAAAGAAGTTTTAGGATATGTCACCTGACATTGTTCCCATCCGTCTGAAAAGAATCAGGCTTTGATCCAAGCTTCATAAACTTCATTGTGGTACAAAACAAAAAACACCCTTCACTTCTATGACACAGAGCAAACCACACAACCCCACTAAACTGTCGTAAGAACAGCTATACCGCCTCCCTGCATCCCCAGTAGTGTAAATAAGAGCTGCTATAAAGAACGCTGCCAAGTGTGCAATTACAAGATGGTGGAGTGGACTTCCAGATCGATTTGTTACTAAAAATAGAAACGGATGCAGAGCATCCAACACAAGAAGAAACTACTGGGTCTAGACTTCAAAGGCCATTCCACTCAATGAAGAGGAGAACCAGAGATGCCGTCCAAGGGAGAAGGTATATTGTTTCCCTGCTCCACAGCAGGCCCACGAGGTCCAAGGGCTAATGATCAGGCACAGGAGACAGCCACGGGCTCTCTAAAGTAGAAAACAATCAAGGGAGAGCTGAGATACACACAAACACTAAGCTAATACCTCCACCCTCCCTGCCATTTGTTAATGAATTTCTCTTGATTTCAGCTGTGTATAGTGTTCTCCAATTCTTTCTTTTTTCTTCCTTGCGTTGTTCCAAAGATCTATAAGATCTAGTGTCCCATGCTTCAATGCTTATACCATGGCATCCTTATTCCTCCAGTCAACTCCCAACTTGTGTGATCACAACTCCTGCAAGACCAAAACAGCACATCAAATGAGGAGAAGGGGGTGCAGAGAGACCAAAACAACTGCTTTCTTTGAAGGAATCCTATCAAGTTGGCAAAATCCCACATCTGAAGGCATATAGAATAACTATAAATATATGGATGTCAAGAAAACATGCGAGACTGCATGAGACTGCATTAGTATTCCAGTGGAGTTATTAGAAGAGCGAAAGAAAATCCATAAAAAAAATACCACCTTCTAACTACAAATCAAATGAAAGAACTGGCATATAGACATGGAGATCAAGGGGGGAAAAGCATTAAAACAATAAAGTACAGTAACAGTATAGGTGAAGTAATTGCAAACCATATGATATTATGGATCAAATACATCAAATAAATATTCGTATTTTGTAAGTTGGGAAATATACCAACTCATTCATCAATTCCCAGGCAAAACAGGTTGATTTTTTCAAGAAAAAATAGTACAAATCCTCATGAAGTCAAGAGTAATAAAACCAAAGCCCAGCATAAATGGAAAACCTCAAAAGAAATCCCACATTTTAGAGAAGAAAATGATGAAAAAAGAGAAAACTCCCTCACACACACACACATACAGAGAGAGAGAGAGAGAGAGAGGAAAAGCAGGAGAAAGAAGAATAAACCAACCTCCAAAGTGCATGAAAATGGCCACCAAAACGAAGCACTAAAACCCACCAACAACAGCGGAATACAAAGCCAAAAGCCAAAAAGAAAGGACTAGGACTATTAGGAAGAGCAAAACAATAATATTTTTAGAACGGAAAAAGGGTAAAGAGAAACCACCGTAAAGTCATGAACTGAGCCCGTCCTCTAAGGATTACTCTCCATAGGCGCACAGCAGGAAACCCATGATGACCCCTCCCATGCCCACACCTCCTCTCTGCGTGCTGTCAGTCCTCTCACTCCCCCAAACCCACTGTTGAGCAGCAAAAGCAAAAGAAGAGCGAGCTCAAATCCAATGACCACAAGAATCCAAAGAACAAGCTCTGGAGTCCTCTTTTACCGAACCTCTCACTCTCTCTCTCTCTCTTTCTCTCTCTCTCTCTCTCCAGAGCAGAGGAGGGTGAAACATAAAAAAAGAAGAAAAAAGCTCTTCTTTTTCTTCTCCTTTCTCTCCTTTTTATTGCCATTAACTGTTTCTTTATAAACTGCTTCCCACCCACAGACTCTTTTCCCTCTCTCTTTTCTTCTGCTGAGTTAAAAGATGAAGTGACACATTGCTACCCCTGGTTTTTTTTTTTTTTTTTTTCTCAGGCTACCCTGGTATTATTGAAAAATGTTGGAGTATTCAGGATTTATATAAATCTTTTGTTTATTTTATAATGGATTCAATTCAATCTGGGATGGTCAATAAAGAATGTCAGCTGCTCTTCTTTCCAACTCGTCCCAAGTCCCAATACTTCACAACTATTTAATGTCATGAAGACCACCTCCTAAAACAAGCCTGCCTTCATTAATGATGCCCTTACTTTTTTCTCCTTGCTGCCATATCTTTAACAGGGCTCTCTCATCATTGATGTGCTCGACTTTGTGCTCTTGATGTAATATAATTGATCTTGAAAATGATGTTATTATTTTGTTTGATGTAAAAAAATATATTAGTAGATTATCAAGAAAAATAAGAATAATGTTAGTATGATAATAATTAACTAAGTAAATTTTAAATATAAATTTTATTTTTTTAGTGCAACCACTGCTTACCTACTCTAGTATAGTTGCAGCCGGCAAAATTAAGAACTACAATCTAGTATAACTGTGAAGGAGAGACCTCTAGTATATTCAAAATTTCACCGAAGTGTTGTGCTGCATAATCGATGATTCTGTTCATCTTTTGATACGCATGCACTGTCTGAAAAATACTGCAATTTTTTATAAATATTTAACACAAAAAATATTATATATCTTTTATGGTTACTGTGATCTAATTATCCAATGTAGAATCTTGAAAAAAAATAGAGATACGCAAAGTAGCATACCAAATTGTCTAATTCTAAAAAGAGAAATGCTTTCTCTAATATTATTTAAACACGAAGCCATCAAGTATGGTTTAACATAGTTGACCTTACATGGGAAGCTCCTCATCCCAAGCTCTAGAATAGGTTTCTTATTGGAAAGTATTGGTTAGCCGCCTCCTCTCAGTCCAACCACCATGGGTAATCCTTGTTTATGTGTTCTTCAACACCTGCTTGATCTTCAATTCCACCTCCTAATGATGAACCTCACCCCCTTTGGCCCTGTGGATCATTTGTGTCCACATTTCATGTCCCAACTCCACATGTCATAATCTCCAAAAACCAAAATGGTACAAACCACATAAATACTTTTAGAACCTAACATAGGTTTATCATATTCTCCACTCTTCTCCATAATGATGTTTACCTTTCCTAAAGTTTACTCCACTATTCTTCTCGCAAAACTAAAATCGCATGCCTCTTCCCCATTAAAGGTGGCCAGTAACACATGGAGCTGACACTAAGCTCAGGCGACTGGGAATCTGTTTAGAAAGCATCAGTACGATGCTTGCATGCACTCTGCCCTTTTTTTTGTTTTAAAATTAAAGATTAGACAATGTGTTTATTGCCATGTCAATGACTCTAAAGCTTATATTTATCAAGATAAAGTTTCAAGATCTCTAGAAGTAGAACAGAGGAGTCTGTAAGATTTGTGATCCAATAAAGAATCTATTTTCATGTACTATTTACTTCACCTCCAAAGAATATCCGATGGCAGCCTTCAGATATAAGCATGCCATGATATCCCTCAAAAACTAAGCAAGCCATAATAACTATGTAGCAGAACCTGGCAAGCTGCATGAAACTGTTTTTGATAGTTAGCATTATTTTTCCTTATCTATCTTAGGTCTATGTAAACATTTTCAAAAACCGAAGATCTCCACCTTGGTGGGTGGCTGTTAGTTGATATCAAGAAGAATCATGATCTTTATTTATATTAGATAACATAGAAAGTGGGAGAAAAATAGGGAACCAATATTATAGAAACCAATATTACCGAAATCCTAGACAATATAGTGTATCCAAAGTAACTACCATTTGAAAACATAAAATAAATGTTTAATATTCAAAATTAAATTTAAGATTGTAAAATGTTGGTAAAGAAATTTATATTTTGATTGTTCAAACATCAGCTGAGATGTCCATTATACCATATCGGTGAGGGCCTATTACTCAAAATATATCACAGCTATAATCTCGGCCAAGGTGAAAACCTGGAGTCATGCCAAGATGGTTTGCAATAGGATTCGAACCAAATTTGCTCAGCCTGCATTCATCTCTGATCCATCTTGAAGCCAAGCATGGGAGCCGGTCTCTCAAACAATATTCTTAGTAGGCCAAGTCTCATTGAGTAAATTATGCTGCATGAGTTCTAATTTTACTAGACACATGATTGATTTACCTAAGGATCTGAATATGGTTTCGAGACACTTGGGCATAAGTACCTAGGTCCCGGTTCAATTTTGCTTTAGCCAACGTTTTGAACAATATTTCGATTAGTACAACTTTATTGTTTCATAATGGATGTTCAAGTGACTTTAAATTTTGCTAGAGACATGCTTGATTCGCTCCGAGATTTGGATTTAGGTCTGCCACCCCAACACCATACCTAATCAACTTTCCTTTCAATAGGGTTATATGTATAGTCCAAACTATACCTAACTTACCTATATATGGACAATGTCGAGTCTATCGAGCATCTTCTCCTTCGATTGTCGGACAAGAATTAGGAAACAAGATTACAGTTAAAAAATTCTAATTGTTGCCCTTTGCAAGTCATTATTTGTCAATTCGTTGGCCTACCACTATAGCCAGCTAAATTTAGTCCACATTGCATCATTTGAGGCTACCTCGCACTTTGGTCTGTCCCCATCCATGCTCATTCTACTACACCTTTATGTATCAAGGGGCCTTGTCTCGGTCCCCCATCCCAAAATGGCTTGGGGGAATTGTTCATACAAGAGCACCAGCTTCGGTTTCAATATACTTGTTGTTTGCCATGTCAGCGCTCCCCAACTTTGAATTGGATGACGTGGTTCACACTTCTCACAGGCTCACAGCTAGTGAGCAGGCTAAACTCACAAAAATATAACACCCTTGTCATGAATTGATAACCTCTCACATCATATTATCTCATCCTAAACCAAAATCCCTCAAAAACAGGGAGAACTTGTCATAGCTAAAGAACTTGCCATGAATTAATAACTTCTCGCCTCTCATCATCTCATCTTAAAACAGACGAAACCCTTGTTTTTTCTGACTTATTGGATACTAGAACTGTATGATTCATCCGCTTAATAAATAAATAAAAACGAGGAAAGATCCTCTTGTTATGTTGCAACCATTCTTAATCAGCCAAAGAAGGCATGGACACGTCACCTTAATGGGCTAATGGGGGGGACATAACAAAGTGGGGACAATGGAACAATAACCAAACAAAAGAGGATCCCATCAAAGGAGGGTTTAAACCGTCCAAGATCCACCATATGGTTTTTGGATGCTTAGCTCTTGGACTATGCTCTCTCTCAGGTAAGTGTCATGGGGCTCCATAATTCGATGCAAAAAGTCATGGGGGCCTCATGGAACCTGAGATCTTTTACAAAGGAGGGAACACGGGAGGGACAAGAGTGTTCCAAAGCACTAGAGTTGGTGCTTGGCGCAATCCAACGCGATGGCTGCTTTGGAGTTGCAACTTGACAGTTGTGTTTTACCAAACAATAAAAAAAGAAAAAAAAAAGACTGTGTTGTGGGACCAGCCATGCCGAGAAAAGGCACGGAAAGAGAGGAGGCAGTGGATGCTTAATGTCCACAAGAAAAGATACTTTATTGAGGAGATGGATGAATACTCCATGCATGCATGCTAGTATTTGAACTGAAAAAACTACGAAGGAGGGTTTTTTTTCTTCATTAGCAACAATGTACACCTTCACAGTGATTGTCTTTTTTGGGTGGAGTACTCTTTAAAGTGGATGAGAAATATATGATAAAATTGAAATGTTTTAACTTACAAGTACCATATGATATAAGACCAAATCTAATCGGACTGCTTCATCCTTTTTAGATAGAGAAGACCAGAGCCACCACCTTAATTACAGCCTAAATCCATACGTACTCGAGCAATTTAATTGCTATTGCTCGTAAGACTAGAATTTATTATACTTAGAAAATTACTCAAACCCATGACACCCTCAAGGTAAACTCAGGTAACCTACTGTATTTCGTATAAAATTTTATTTCAACCAAGACCATTTGGATCAAATTCCAATTAAACCTGGATCAGACTTTTCCACAATGACCTCGACCACCGTTACATTCTCACCTCATAGGCATCACTTCATAGAACCTTGTTAATATGTGCGAAACTTTGATAGGAGCTCATCTTCCAAGTAGTTACCTGAAAGATGCTAGAAAAGTGAAAGGATAATTTCACAGTAGATACTATATCATAATGCCACACTTCATTAAATTTCTGTCGTCCATTTATTTTATTCTAATTGACGTGCAAACATGCAGTTAACAATAGACATGGCCAGATATTGTATCATTACTTAAATAGCTATCGCATCATTCATTAGCTCACTCAACTTCCTCCACATTCCATAACATGTTCCTCCATTAGGATTGGATTAATTCCTCTTTAGTAAGTCCTTTCTTTAATCAACATCAGCAAGCAGGAATTATCAAATGAGCATCACCAAGCATCCTTATTGTTTAAAGGTGGTGGCAGGTTTCAGTTGGGCTCAACTAACTTCACCAGCCAATCGCAGGAGGAGGGATCATGACATCAATCTCGACATCGGCTCACAAAATATAATTCGTTAGGAGATTGGATTCTATTAATTGGTTGATAACATGTGCTGCTTCCATTATAATAAGAAGAGTGTTCCCCTAAAAGGGCCGGGTGGCCGACAGGTGGTGGCGAGTGCCTCATGGCAAGTGGCTGCTGGCCGGGAACAATGCCGTGTCGACAACCCTATGGATCGATGCGAGCAAATCTTTATATATTAATGGAAGATGCACCTCCCACAGTAATATTCGCATGATATTAGGTCTGATTCTTGTAAGACGCATAGATCGAGCTGAGCTAGGTCCATGATGGAATTGTGGGTAGGGGTGATAGATGAACCGAGCAGCACGATCTTGAGCTCGAGATATTGAGAAAGCTTGGATCAAGCTCAGCTTGAAGCTAGATAAACCAAGCTTGAATTATCAAAGAAGTCTTGGAATTGATTTCGAATCGAGCAAAAAAAAAATGATTTAGCTTAATCGGGCTTTGACTATATAAAACTCGGATATATTTAAAGGAGATAATTATCGATTGCCCACGTTTGGTAAGGCTTGATTTCATTGAGCCAGCTTGTGATTTAAAAGGTAGCATTTAACTCACCTGCGCTCAGCTCTGTTGGATGTTGACAGAGCATGAATTCGTATGAAAATAGAGGTTTTGTGAGGACCCATGCAGATGTATATTTAGTTCCACATCGGTTATTTGCCGATAAATTTTGGGATATTTATACTAGACTAAAGAACACAAATAATATTTTTTGGCTAGCATTTTTAGGTGAGATTCTGGATTGTATCCGAACGAACTCCTATATGGATACTACAATATGAGTTTATAGAGGCCGACACGAGCTAATTATAGTGCTTGTGATTAGATTCGAATGAATTTGAAATCTTAGTGCGACGAGCTCATTGAGGCCTCCTTTGTTACCGGTCTAGGTTTCATTTTCACTCGATTTTGAATCATTTTCCTCCCCAAATCTCTCCAATTCGAAGCTTCTTTCTCGATCTGGTAAGCTATACTGCAATTCTGTTTCCAGTTGAAACTTATTGATGGATTATGATGAATTTCTGAAACAAGCCTTTAGACTGATATGATGTAGGTGCTTTGAACTGTCTTCAAGCGTATCATCTGCGAGCAGCACCAAATTATAGGTTGATTTTGTGCAATTGTGGGGAAAGATCAAATGTAGGTGTTGGGGGGAATAAAGTTTTCCCCCAAATGACATAAATACCCCTAAGAAGCCGTACAACCTCCGACCCCGGACAGCCGAAGTCAGCGTCCGACCTCGGAACGCTCGGCCACAAGACGACCGACCCCAAAACCTCCGACCTAAGAGAAACCCCGATGTCCGAGGACCGTACTCTAACACCCCTCCGGCATTTATTGCGCATGGCCGCTGTAATCTTCCGGCTTACTCCACCAATAATGCGGATCTCCGGCTTACTCCATAATAAATGCGGATCTCCGGCTTACTCCACCAATAATGCGGATCTCCGGCTTACTCCATAATAAATGCGGATCTCCGGCTTACTCCACAATAAATGCGCATGGCTCCTGACATCTACGGATCCCCGGCTCTCCACGGCAAATCGACCCAGCAGGGTCTAGTCGACTATGATAAGTCTCTGATCTCGGCCATACCGCCGACATCAGTGCAATGATTCGCCTGACCGAGCGCCGACCTGAACAACATGCCAAGCCGTACTACGGCCTCGCCCTGTTACATCACAGGTAAACCGACCCCCGCATATAAAAGGGAGCCTTGGCCTCCCAAGAGGGGATCGAAACATTCATACACCCAAAAATCACTGTTCATCTCCTTCTCCCCACTATTTGCCCCCTCCCTGACTTGAGCGTCGGAGGGCCGGCGCCGGAGAACCCGGCCACCGGTTCGTGTGCAGGCATCCGGACGGAGGACGCCGCCAGCCAACGGATCGCCGCCCCGCTGCGAGGACCTGCTGTTCCTTCTCTCCGACCGCCCCGGACGGAGGACGCTGCCCGCCGACAGACCGCCGCCCCGCCGTGAGAACAAACAGTCGTTTCCTCTCCTCGACCGAAGATTGCCCCCGGGTCCAATTTCCAGCAACAGTTGGCGCTAGAGGAAGGGCCCGAGTAGCAGTCATGAAGTTGAGAAGTAAGGGAACCTCTAACGTTTCCCGGCGTCCCCCGCAAAGTCCTGGACACTCCGTCCAGAATTCTCCAACTCCGGCTGACCCAGCTCCTCAGGTCCAGCCGGAACAGTTCAATGCCCTGGCACAGCAAGTCCAGGCCCTGGCCGCCGCCGTTCAGGGCCTGCGGCGCATGGAGGCTTTACCGGCACTTCCCCCGCAGGCCCAAGCCCCGCCGGAGTGTCTCCCCAACGGCCCGGTTCTCTCCAGCCAAAATTTGCATGGCTCCTCCAGAGCCAACGATGGAGAACGAGCTTCTCCCCGGAGAGAGTTACCGGGAGAAGGTTTTGACCGGAGACCCCAACTTTCTGAGGCGGAGTCAGCCCCGGATCACCGTGAGCTAGCGCAAACCACAGCGACAATCCCACGGGTGGGGGAGCTCGACCGAAAAGTCGAGCATCTGGAGCGCCAGATTGCGGCACTCCACAGCAAGAAGGCAAGACAGGAAGGGGACCTTGAGTTCACTACCAAGTCCTCCTTCTCCCGCCAGATCGAGGACGAGCCAGTTCCCGCGAGGTTCAAAATGCCTCAGGTGGAGCCCTACAGCGGAATCACCGACCCCCTCGACCACTTGGAGAGTTATCGGGCCCTCATGGCCCTACAAGGGTCCTCGGAGGCCATACTCTGCAAGGCCTTCCCAGCAACCCTCCGAGGGACCGCTCGGCTTTGGTTCTCTGGTCTGAAGCCGAACACGGTGTCCTCTTTTGAGCAGCTCGGCAGGCAGTTCGCCACCAACTTTGCTGCCAGCCGGCGCCAGCGACGAACATCAGACTCCCTCCTGGACATCAAGCAGAAGGAGGGGGAGTCCCTCAAAGAGTACCTGGACCGCTTTACCGCCGCCACATGGGAGGTTCGCGAGCTAGACCAATCGATAGCCATGTCGGCTCTGAAGACTGGGGTCCGCTCCTATCGATTCCTCTTCTCCATCGAGAAGAGCTTCCCGGCCGACTTCACCGAAATGCTTGCCCGAGCCCGGAAGTACGCCAAGGCCGAGGAGGCAATCGCCTCCAGACGGGGGGCAATCGAGCCCACCTCGAAGAAGCGGAAGAAGCGCCGCGAGGAGCGCGGTCGACAAAGAAGCCGGTCCCCCCGCCGAGAGAAGAATCTCCCCAGACTGAGGAGCCCGCCCCGTCAACAGGGGCGACCTCAGCAGAGGACACCTCCTCGCCCGAGGTCTCCACCACGGCCCCGGACGTACCAGGCGAGGTACGAGAACTATACACCCGTCAATGCTCCTCGGGCCGAGATCCTGATGGAAATTGAGGGTCGGGACTTCTTCCGACCCCCGCCTCCTATGCGAGACACGGGATTTCTCCGAAATCCCAGGAAGTACTGCCGCTTCCACCGAGATCGCGGGCACGACACGGAGGACTGCTTCCAACTCCGGGACGAGATAGAAGCGCTCATCAGACGGGGAGTACTCAACCGGTTCGTGAGGAACCGACATGAGGAAAGGAGGCCGGCGGAGAATGACGCACCAACCGAAAATCCTGGCGGCAACAGGCCTATCGCCGGCACCATCAACATGATTGGGCGGACCTCGGCAGGAACAGCCGCCCAGGGAGCACCCCCGAAGCGCCCACGCACTGATGAAGTCATCTCGTTCTCGGACGAGGACTTAGAAGGGGTTGAGACCCCTCACGATGACGCTGTGGTCATCTCAATGATTGTAAATAGGTTTGATGTAAAGCGTGTCCTAGTTGACAATGGAAGCTCAGCCAACATTTTGTACTACCATGCCTACCAAAAAATGGGGTTGACAGAAGGACACCTCCGGAGAATCAATGCCCCGCTGGTCGGGTTTATCGGAGATGCGGTCCCGGTTGAAGGTGAGGCTAGCTTCCTTGTCACAGTTGGCCTCGCCCCCCGGGAGAGCACTGTAAGGACGGACTTCCTGGTGGTCCGTCTGCCCTCGGTCTACAACGCCATCCTTGGGCGCCCAGGGTTAAACGCCCTTCGAGCCGTGGTTTCAACTCGCCATTTGCTCATGCGGTTCCCCACCGGCCAAGGAGTGGGCGGGGTCCGCGGAGACCAACTGGTCGCCAAGCAATGCTACATGGCGGCCCACACAGTAAAGCAACCAGCCGAGGCACCAGACCGCCCGATGGGCCCTTCACTGCCCATAGAAACCCTCGATGCGAGGGACACCCTCTGGAAGAAGCAAGTAGAGCCCGGTGAGCTCCTTATTCAAATCCCACTACAAGAAAATTTTCCCGAGCTAACCGTGCAGGTTGGCTCCGGCCTCGGCGCCTATGAGAGGAATCGCCTCGTCAGCTTCCTGCGGGACAACGCTGACGTCTTCGCCTGGTCGCCCGCGGACGTGCCAGGAGTTGACCCCGAGGTCATGGTCCACCGACTCCAGGTGAGACCAACCAGCAGGCCTATAAAGCAGAAGAAAAGAGGCTCCGCCCCTGAGCGACAACGAGCTGCGGCCGAGGAGGTGGACAAACTCCTCAGAGCCGGCTTCATCCGGGAGGTCTCCTACCCGGATTGGCTCGCCAATGTAGTCCTCGTAAAGAAGGCCAACGGAAAATGGCGTATGTGCGTGGACTACACCGACCTGAACAAGGCCTGCCCAAAAGACAGCTTCCCTCTCCCGAGCATCGACCAGCTCGTCGACTCCACTTCAGGACACCAACTGCTAACTTTTATGGACGCCTTTTCAGGATATAACCAAATCCGAATGGCGCCAGAAGACGAGGAGAAGACGGCCTTCATCACCGACAAGGGCACCTACTGCTACAAGGTGATGCCCTTTGGCCTGAAAAACGCTGGGGCCACCTATCAGAGACTGGTCAGCCAAATCTTTAAAGACCAGATCGGCCGGAACATGGAAGTCTATGTGGACGACATGCTGGTAAAGAGCCAAGCGGCGGAACACCACATAGCCGATCTCAGCGAGACATTCGCCAAGCTCAAAAAATACCAAATGAAACTCAATCCGGCGAAGTGCGCGTTTGGAGTCACCTCGGGCAAGTTCCTGGGTTTCATAGTGACCCAACGCGGAATTGAAGCCAACCCGGAGAAAATCCGGGCACTGCAAGAGATGTCGCCTCCAAAGACAGTTAAGGAGGTGCAGCGGCTCGCGGGGCGGGTAGCCGCCCTGGGAAGGTTTGTTTCTCGATCAGCCGAGCGTTGCCTCCCCTTCTTCAAGAGCCTCAAACGGCCGAAAGACTTCCGGTGGACAGAAGAATGCCAGCAAGCCTTCGAAGAGCTTCGGAGCCTCCTGGCCTCTCCCCCGCTGCTCACCAAGCCCCAGAAGGGCGAAATTCTTTACTTATATCTGGCCGTCTCCCCAGCTGCAGTAAGCTCGGTCCTCGTCCGGGAAGAAGACAAGCTCCAAAAGCCGGTCTATTACACCAGCCGGGTTCTCAGGGATGCTGAGACCCGATATTCTAAACTTGAGAAGACCATCTTCGCTCTCATCAACTCGGCTCGGAGACTCAGGCCTTACTTCCAAGCCCACACGATAGCTATATTAACCGACCAGCCTATGAAGCAGATATTGCAGAGGTCGGATCGTGCGGGGAGGATCGCCAAATGGGCGGTCGAGCTCGGGGAATTCGACCTAGAATATCGGCCCAGGCCGGCTATCAAAGCTCAGATACTCGCCGACTTCATCGTGGAGTGCACCCTTCCGGACGACCCCGAGCCGCCATCTGAGTCCGTGGAGGAGACCCCGAAACAGCCATGGGTCCTGCACTCAGATGGGTCTTCGACCCCGGGGGGCAGCGGGGCCGGACTTATCCACACCAGTCCAGATGGAGTGGTGGCCGAGCAAGCTCTGCGCCTCGAGTTCCCGGCCTCGAACAATGAGGCCGAGTATGAGGCTCTCATCGCCGGGCTCAAGCTGGCGAAAGAACTAAAAGTGGGAGACCTGACGGCCTTTAGCGACTCCCAGCTGGTGGTGAACCAGGTCCAAGGAGATTTTGAAGCTAAAGAGCCATCCATGCAAAAGTATCTCCAAAAGGTGCGGGAACTCACATCTGCCCTGAATTCTTTCAATATTCAGTATATTCCCAGAGCGGAAAACCTCAGGGCAGACCAGCTATCCAAACTGGCCACCTCCCGCATGAGCGAGCTTCCCAAGGGAACAGCGCTCGAGTATCTTCGGGTCCCCAGCACGGAGGAACCCGAGCCCACTATGTGCATCGACTCCGAGCCAAGCTGGATCGACGGGCTCGTCTGCTATCTTCAGGACGGAACTCTACCTCATGACGAGACGGAGACTCGCCGAATCAAGCGCCAGGCTCCCCGGTATGTCTTGTACGAGAATAAACTCTATCGACAATCATTTACTTCTCCCCTTCTCAGATGCCTCCGCCCCTCCGAGGCGGATTACGCCCTCCGAGAGGTCCATGAAGGGATCTGCGGAAATCACCTGGGGGGTCGAGCCTTAGCCCACAAGATCCTGCGGCAGGGATACTACTGGCCCACACTCCAGAAGGACGCAACGGATTTCGTCCGCAAGTGCGATCGGTGCCAACGAAACGCCAATATCCAGCGCCGACCTTCAGCTCTGCTGACCTCCATCATTGCCCCCTGGCCGTTTGCCCAATGGGGGATCGACATCCTGGGGCCCTTTCCCCTGGCCACCGAACAGAGAAAGTTCCTGGTCGTCTCCATCGACTACTTCACCAAATGGGTCGAGGCCGAACCTGTCGCCCGGATCACCGAGCAAAAGATGCGGGACTTCGTGTGGAAGTCTATAATCTGCCGATTCGGACTACCCCGTATCCTTATATCTGACAATGGTCGACAATTTGACAATGTTCATTTCAGGGAGTTTTGCTCTGAGCTCGGCATTGATCATCGCTTCACCTCGGTTGCCCATCCCCAGACAAACGGGGAAACTGAGATCCCCCGGCCAAAATCGGGATGCCTCGAGGCTCGACCGTAGAGTCCCAAACTCCCTCGACCTCGGAAAGAATCGCAGGACGGTGAAACGTCGACTGGAGCGAGATTCCTCGACTAAGGTCGAGATGCCCCGAGTGTCGACAGTGCGTGCCCAGACCCCTCGACACTTCGGAAAGACGGGGTAGTACCTTCGCAGTCCCCCGTGGCGCTCGACACCAACAATGGGGTAGTACCTTCGCGGCCCCCCGTAGCGCCTCCTCGACTAAGGTCGGGATGCCCCGAGGGTCGACCGTAGAGAACCAGACTCCCTCGACCTCGGGAAGGCGCCGTGAGGGGTGGAAAGGGTGGCTCCACCCGGGGCGCCACAAAGTGGACCCCCGGGAGCGGTCGACGATCCCCGATCCCCGAAGCGAGCGATCCCTCGACTAAGGTCGGGATGCCCCGAGGGTCGACCGTAGAGAACCAGACTCCCTCGACCTCGGAAAGCGTCGCCGGTCGGTAGAGCGTGCCCAGACCAGCCGACCTGACGAACGATCCCTCGACTAAGGTCGGGATGCCCCGAGGGTCGACCGTAGAGAACCAGACTCCCTCGACCTCGGGAAGGCGCCGTGAGGGGTGGAAAGGGTGGCTCCACCCGGGGCGCCACAAAGTGGACCCCCGGGAGCGGTCGACGATCCCCGATCCCCGAAGCGAACGATCCCTCGACTAAGGTCGGGATGCCCCGAGGGTCGACCGTAGAGAACCAGACTCCCTCGACCTCGGGAAGCGTCGCCGGTCGGTAGAGCGTGCCCAGACCAGCCGACCTGACGAACGATCCCTCGACTAAGGTCGGGATGCCCCGAGGGTCGACCGTAGAGAACCAGACTCCCTCGACCTCGGGAAGGCGCCGTGAGGGGTGGAAAGGGTGGCTCCACCCGGGGCGCCACAAAGTGGACCCCCGGGAGCGGTCGACGATCCCCGATCCCCGAAGCGAGCGATCCCTCGACTAAGGTCGGGACGCCCCGAGGGTCGACCGTAGAGAACCAGACTCCCTCGACCTCGGGAAGCGTCGCCGGTCGGTAGAGCGTGCCCAGACCAGCCGACCTGACGAACGATCCCTCGACTAAGGTCGGGATGCCCCGAGGGTCGACCGTAGAGAACCAGACTCCCTCGACCTCGGGAAGGCGCCGTGAGGGGTGGAAAGGGTGGCTCCACCCGGGACGCCACAAAGTGGACCCCCGGGAGCGGTCGACGATCCCCGACCCCCGAAGCGAGCGATCCCTCGACTAAGGTCGGGATGCCCCGAGAGTCGACCGTAGAGAACCAGACTCCCTCGACCTCGGGAGGTATCACAGGTCAGCAAGGCGTCCACAAACCCGCCGACCTGATGTGAGATCCCTCGACCAAGGCTGAGGCGCTCCGAGGTCCAACCATAGGGTCTTAAGCCCCCTCGATCTCAAAAAGGGCTACAAATTAACAGAGCCTCCCCAGATCCTCTCAACTCCGGCAAGAGTCGCCGGGTCCGTGGGAAGCCCGGGCCCCTTTTACCAGTCAAAAATGACTCCGGAGGTCGACGAGGAAGGGAAGCGACCTACTCCACCATGCGAAGCATGACCCCGAGAATGCAACAGGTACACCCAACTAGACGCCCTCCTTGTCAAATTTTATCTACATATTGCCAAGCGGGATCTCGTCCAATGTTGGAGTCTTATTTTGCCCCAAAGCCGGGCTTCTTCGCTGGGTCGGCTTAAGACCGACCTCCCAACCTCATTATGCCTGCTCTGTTCGTCAAGTCTCTGTAATCCGTACTAAGGCTTTATAAAGTAGGGCCCAACTCGGCTCTTCTAAGTAAACTCCGACGTCCAGCTGGGAAAGTGGATCCGGTCACGAATGTACCAGCCAAGCACAGGTACCAAGGCGATCTTTGGGAATCCCAGCCTTGTTCACCGAAATCTCGGCAGGGTCCGAGGACGATAACTATGAAAACCTTCGGCAATAACTTGTTTATTAGCCCGCGCTCCCTATGAGAGGTTCAGAGTTGAGTTCGGAAACCCGACTAAACTCCCCGAATAGCGGCACGAATAGACCTATTCCGGTCCCACTTGAAGGGCTAAGGCCCGACCTCGGTGCCTTAAGATTTTCCTAAAGGCCAAACGTGGCAACTCCCACGACTCTAAGATCCGAGTTATAGGACTTAGAGAAATTTTCTAGAAACCTAAGCTCGGAGCTCCCTTTGGTCGAGACGACTGGAATCCGAGAAGGCTAAGATATAGCCAGGGAAAAGGGCAGCTTCGTTAAGCAGCCCAAAGATTAAAATACGAAGTTAGAGGTCGTCGAGGCGGTTAGCCAAGGTTCTAGCCTCATCCACGACAACAGAGGGAAAGATGAACACAGAATGACAAACATTTCTTCATTAACAAAGGGCCGGAAGGCCAATTACAAAATTGGAAGTCGGCCACTCAAGGGCCGACCCCGGATACAATGAAAAAGAAAAGAAAAATATGCTTAAGTCCTAAGCGGCGGGGGCCACATCCGGGGGGTCATCCGGCACATTGATGACCTCATGATCTTCCTCCGGAACAGGCTCGGGGCCGGGAGCAGGAGCTTCGGGCGCCGCCTCCGGGACAGCATCGATCTCGGCCGCCGGAGCCGCCTCCATGACACCGTCCGCCTCGGCTACCCCCGTCGAAGGCTCGGCGGGGTCCTGCTCGTATATTCCCGCCTCGGACGTCAGGATGGCAGGAAGGGCTTGCACGTCGGACCCCCAGCCCCGGTCCTCCCTCGGACGGACCGTCGAGAAGTCGTACTGAGGGCAGTACCGGCGCACCTGGTCCCGGAAGTTCTCGAAGCCTCGAAGGAAACCGTCGACCGTCTCCTCCTCCAACATGTCGCGGAACTCTTGCGACTCTTTGAAGAGTTCCACAGCATGCTCGGCTCGTTCGAGGGCCCTCCTCTCCCGGGCCTCAAGTTGCCCGAGTCGGAGGCGCAAGACCCCCTCCTCATACTCGAGGGCCGCGACCCTGGCCTGGACCTCCCCTAAGCGCGCCTCCGTGCCGCGCATGGTTGCCCTGGTCAGGGCATGAGCCGCCTTCTCCTCCTCGAGCGCCCCCACCATGGCAAGGCGCTCAGCCTCGGTGGCTGTCCACCGAGCCTCGGCCGCGGCCAACGCCGCCTCCAGCTCGGCGACTCTTTTCTTGGCCGGCTCCAGTTGCTGGCCGAGCTGTTGAACTTCTTCCCGATACCCATGGGCGATGAACGCCATGGTGTCGAGCTCGAGAATATGCTGAAAAGGAAGAAACGAGGGTATTGTGAGTTGAAAAGCACATATGTACGCTAAAAACTCGGAGAAATTAAGAAGAAAGCTTACCCGGGCAGTGTTGCAGTAAGCACTGCCGACGACCTCCTCCAGCGAAATACCCTGGAACACGGTCCGGTCCGCTGGAAGCACCGCACGCCGCAACATGGAGCGTGCGACCTCGGCATCTTGAAAGGCCGAGCGCCCCTCGGGAATAGGAGAGTCCGGCTTGGCCGACTCTTCTCGGAAAGCCCGAGAAGAGCTCGGCACGATCGAACCCGAGGTCCCGGAGCCGCTCGCCTCGGTGCCTCGGGTAAGCCCGGGTCCTGGCTGCTGCGGCCGGACCACGGACGGCTCCCCCCGCTGGGAAAGGGGGGTAGGGCAAGGAGGGGTCGACGGGCCCGCATCACCAACAACCCGCTCCCGCCTCGGGTCGGCTGCAGGGGCCCCCGCCTCGGGGCCCCTCGTCCCGGCCGACGAAGAAGCGCCGTCCGTCCTCGCCCTCTTCCGAGGCTGGGGCACTGCGCCCCCGACCTCGGCCTCTCGCCTCCTCAGGCGAGAGAAAAGTGATGTGTTGCTGGTCGGCATGCGTGGAATATCTGAAATCAAAAATTTTGTTAAGAGTCAGACCAGTGACCGTAAAGACGGAGAACAAGAAATAAATAAATAGAATAATGCAACCGCCCTTACCCTCGGGGCGCGCCGAGCTCAGACCCACGCTCACCAGGGCGTCCTCCCGCAGGAGCTCGGTCAGGTCGTTGCCCCTCCCGAGGGCTCGCAAAGAGTCCAGGGTCCTCAGCTCCCTCCCCGTGGGCTCGGAGAGTTTGTTGAGGGCCTTCAGCCGAGGGTGTCCCCACCTTGGCTCGAACCCCCAAGGCGCCGCAGACGCCAGAAAGAAAAACTTCCTCTTCCACTCGTGAATCGAGGAAGGGGCGCCCCGGAAGAGTGACATACCGCCCCGAAAGGCGAAATATAACCACCCTACGTCCGCCGGATTTTTCTTTAACAGAAAACACCAGCGAAAAAGGCCTACCGAAATCGGGATTCCGTGCCCGAGGCACAGGGATAAAAACCCAATTATGGTCCTCCATGAGTTCGGAGCCAACTGCGCCGGGACGAGTTGGTACTCGGCCAGCAAGTTGCTCACGAACTCATGGGCGGGAAAACGCAGGCCCGCCCAAAGTGTCTCGCGGTAAACCGCGATCCGACCTGGGGGCGGCTGCGTCACCCTGTCTTCCGGCCCTGCGGTTTCAAGGCGAAACCCGGGCTGGAAGAAGAAACGGGAGCGGATTAACTCCAGCTCCTCTTCCGACAGACTCGACCCAACCTCTTCGGGACCGGAACTCATTCTCACGGAAGAGTGGAGCAAAAGTTAAGAGTAGAAAATGGAGGTTGACGAGGAGGAGAAAAGAGGAAACCCTAGTGAAAACGGGAAGAAAACCTACTGGACATTGCCGGAAATCGCTCCGGGCACCACCAGCAAGACTCAGCTGAGGGAGAAAGCAGGGGGGAAAGACGACGAAAATAAGAGGCAGCCAAACAAGACCTTTAGGGCAGACTCGTGGGGTTTATATAGACCCCCCTGACGGCCCAGATCGACGGGGTCGGTTCCCATCCCCCCGGGTTGCGCCACGTGTCGACCTCGGAAGCCGAGGCACCGTATTCACTCCGGTCTAATAAATCGGATACGAAATCGAAGCGTTGTCCCATCGGATCTCGGGGCCTCATCATGGGCCCACAGAATCAAATCGTCCTGAGGAACGAGCGGACGTAACCCCCGCTCCCCTCGTTTAATAAGATCTGGGACACGTGGAGCCCCGATGAGGCCTCCACTTCTTCGGAATTATGATCCAGTAACATGAAATCGAAAACGTCCGACCTCGGGTCGCGCCGCGTGTCCGTTTCAAACCCCGTAACGGCACACTCATTAATGAGCCAGAAACATCGATTACGGAATCGAGACACCGCCTCGACGAGCTCGAGGTCCCCCATTATTAATCCGCCGTAAAATGATCCTGGCGATTCAAGAAGCATGATGATACGAGCTCCATCATTAGCTCACCGAATAAAGCAGCCTCGAGACGCCAAAGGGCGCATATCTCACCATAAAAGCTCCGGAAAGCACAAGGGGGCGGGCGAGACCTTCCCCCCAACCTTAGTGACAGACTTTACTTCCCACGTCCGAGCTCCACAAGCCGCTCGAACTCGGAAGTCGGGGGGTAGTGTTGGGGGGAATAAAGTTTCCCCCCAAATGACATAAATACCCCTAAGAAGCCGTACAACCTCCGACCCCGGACAGCCGAAGTCAGCGTCCGACCTCGGAACGCTCGGCCACAAGACGACCGACCCCAAAACCTCCGACCTAAGAGAAACCCCGATGTCCGAGGACCGTACTCTAACACCCCTCCGGCATTTATTGCGCATGGCCGCTGTAATCTTCCGGCTTACTCCACCAATAATGCGGATCTCCGGCTTACTCCATAATAAATGCGGATCTCCGGCTTACTCCACCAATAATGCGGATCTCCGGCTTACTCCATAATAAATGCGGATCTCCGGCTTACTCCACAATAAATGCGCATGGCTCCTGACATCTACGGATCCCCGGCTCTCCACGGCAAATCGACCCAGCAGGGTCTAGTCGACTATGATAAGTCTCTGATCTCGGCCATACCGCCGACATCAGTGCAATGATTCGCCTGACCGAGCGCCGACCTGAACAACATGCCAAGCCGTACTACGGCCTCGCCCTGTTACATCACAGATAAACCGACCCCCGCATATAAAAGGGAGCATTGGCCTCCCAAGAGGGGATCGAAACATTCATACACCCAAAAATCACTGTTCATCTCCTTCTCCCCACTATTTGCCCCCTCCCTGACTTGAGCGTCGGAGGGCCGGCGCCGGAGAACCCGGCCACCGGTTCATGTGCAGGCATCCGGATGGAGGACGCCGCCAGCCAACGGATCGCCGCCCCGCTGCGAGGACCTGCTGTTCCTTCTCTCCGACCGCCCCGGACGGAGGACGCCGCCCGCCGACAGACCGCCGCCCCGCCGTGAGAACAAACAGTCGTTTCCTCTCCTCGACCGAAGATTGCCCCCGGGTCCAATTTCCAGCAACAGTAGGTACACCATCTTCTTAACATCCTTGGAATAGCCCCCGTGCTCCACCGTACTTCTACCGTCGTCATCTTCTTCTCCCTCCTTTGTTCGTCCTCCACTCCTTGACTAGAACGAACGCCGTGCTCCACTGGATCCCATCGGCATCATTGTCGTCATCTTCATCTCTTCCTCTCCGGCACCATCATCTCAACATCGATGTCAAGTCTTTGAGACAACTGCACGGCTCCGCGGCTTCTTCACCCGCGACAACGTGGAGGCGAGGTCGTCGTTCATCCCGGCATCCTAAGCTCCATCATTTGCTGGCCTCCCGTGTCCGACCAATGAGGCGAGCCAAAACTTTCTTATGAAAAATACGAATATAGCTGAGATTCCATGGGTCTATAATCGAAATGTCTGCTCAAATATCTTAGTTGCAATATTTGCAGCATGAAATCTATATATATACATATGTAAGCATCAAATGTTTGTTGAAATGTTTCTTAGAATTATCTTTTTTGGTTGATATGTTTGTAAGACCAGCTTATCTAAATGAGTATAATGTATTTGCTGAAATGTTAGTGTTAAGCTATGTTTATTTGCATTTCACATGAACTTTCGTATGTGTAGGCTATCAAAGATATTATCAAAACAGTAGATTCTGTACTATGATGTGATTTCCCAGATTGTTCAGATATATTCCACAAAATATTTCATGTGCTCTTACTAACAGTATATTGAAGACATTTGGATGTCATTGGCTCAAGTAGGCTGCAGACTCTCTGCCATGCATGGAAGTAAATCCAATCTTTGTGTGTTTGAATTGTCTATATATACTAACAGGGGTTTGATAAAAGTGATCCAGATTTGTTCCATTGTTCAGCTTGGCTTCTGGAAGTGCAAACTAGTTTTAGATGGTCTTTAGATTTATTCCTGGACAGCTACAAGATAGTTATATCTATGATGTATCTTTTGTTTCTCGCTCGATTAATTTCACACTTTTATGTATCAAAATAACTACTATTGCTAGGCTCTATCCAAACATTTTTTTCTCTTATTATGCACCATCATTGTTGTGCTATTGACCACTGTCCATAGACTAAAAACAGCTAGCAAAAATGTGAACTAAATCAGCTAGCAGAATGAAGCAGAAACAGTTAGCTGGAATTAAGAACAATAATTCACATTACTCGGACCCATATCCACCATAACATTTCTTGTCCTGATTGAAATCAGGTACAGATTTCTATAACAGGAATTCTCCATGTTACTCATTTCTTAAACTCTAAATCTTTACATATTACTCATAACAATCGAATATGTTGCCTATTAATCATAACAATGACATGTCTAGTTTACCAAAAGTCACTTCAAGTACACCATGGGTTACAGAACTATTTTTCTTCTTCATTCCAGCTGTATGCAAGCTGAATACCAACTATAAGAACTATTTTGCAGAACTTCAGCATAAATACCATTTGCAAGGAAACTCAACAAATGAGTTTTAGTTGCTGTGAAAATCCCCAAGAAATAAACTGCCACCAATAATAACAAACAATATCCAAGACCCAAACAATGCATACTTGTAAACCTCCTTCCCTCGAGCTATTATTTCTCTTTCCATAGCTATCTTTTCCTTAGCACGAAGAATTTCTTCCTTCTCTTTAGGAAAATATGCCTTTTGCTGAATTCTTATAAATTTCTCCACAATTTTTGCAGCTAACTCAATCCCATGTCTGCAAGTAGGATGATCAATCGAAAAGTATTTGCATTGCTCATTAACCTGTAAAGCAATATTCCAAATACTCAAATTAACTCTCACATCTAACTAGAAAAATAATGAAAATCCAAAAATTCAGGAACTTACCCTGTATCTGGAGCAATCATGGAACCATTTTCCAAAATTTTCCACCGTCCATGATGTCCTTATATTCGATGTTCCCCCACAATCGTACAAAATCAGCCTATTATTGGTGTTGCTTGCAAATGATAGGCTTGAAGACATGGCTCACAGCACTTGTTGCTGGAAATTGGACCCGGGGGCCGCCACGAAGCCAGGGGAAGGAGGGGCTCCGCCGCAGGGACAGTGGATGACCGTGCGCCGGCTGGTGGCGTCCTCCTGGAGGGGTGCAAGTCCGCCGTAGGAGCGGTGGTCGATGGCGTGGCGAGTGGCGAGGCGCTTGATTCGGCGAGTCTCTTGTTCATCAGTGGGGAGGACTTCATCTTGCAGGTAGCTGGTGAGCTCGTCCATCCAGCTTGGCTCGAACTCGGTGCAGAGGGTCTGCTCGGGCTCATCTGTACTGGGCTTTTGGAGATATTCCAGTACCGCTTCTTTGGGAAGCTCGCTCATGCGAGAGGACGCCAGCTTTGATAGCTGGTCGGCCCTAAGATTCTCCGACCTGGCAATATGTTGAATATGAAAGGATTCCAAGGTCGAGGCGAGATCCCGTACCTTCTGAAGATACTTCTGCATGGTCGGGTCTCTGGCTTCGAAGTCGCCCACAATTTGGTTGACGACGAGCTGAGAATCACTGAAGGCCTTCAAGTCCTTCACTCCTAGCTCTTTGTCTAGCTTAAGCCCGGCGACGAGCGCTTCATACTCCGCCATGTTATTGGAAGCAGGAAACTCGAGGCGCAGGGCCTGCTCGGCGACCACCCCCTCCGGGCTGGTGAGAATAAATCCTGCTCCGCTACCCCCCGAGTTTGAAGAGCCATCGACATGTAGAGTCCATGTCAAACTCGGGGTCTGCTCCAGCGGTGGCTCAGGTTGGACTGGAGCCGGAGGAGGCGGTGCCGCTGGAATGCCCCTGGGTTGCAAGCTTTGGACGGCGGTAGCCAACGCCTGCACTTGCTGCGCCAGGGCATCAAACTGCTCCGGTCGAACTTGAGGCGCTGACTCGGCCGGAGGTGGTGAGTTCCGAACGGAACGTTCTGGACTTGGTGGAGGACGTCGAGAGGCGTTGGAAGCCCCTTTGCTTCTTAGCTTCATGGCAGCGAACTCGGGCCCTTCCTCTAGCGCCATCTGTTGCTGGAAATTGGACCCGGGGGCGGCCGTGAACCGAGGAGGAGGAGCTCCGGCGAACACTGGCGGACGGCGATCCGTCGGCGAGCAGCGTCCTTCGGGGGACCTGCAAGAAGCCGGTGGCCGGGCTTTTCCGGCGCCGGCCCTCCGATGCCTAAGTCAGAGGGGGGGCTTAATTTTGGAGAAGAGAGAGGGACTGTATGTGAAGTCCGAAAAATTCTCTTGGGAGGAAGAAGCCTCCTCCCTTTTAGAGGGAGAAGCTCCCCTTTTATAGGGAGAGTGGCAGGGTTACCTGTGATGTGACTGGGCGAATTAATGGGTTACCGTCACTGTCAGGGAGCTGTCACGATTGATCGGACCCGTTGGGGTGATTGAACCGCCGGCCGTGGTGGGCCTGGGGTCCGTAGATGACAAGTGCATTGATTGCTGAGTGAACCGGTGGTCAGAAAGAGCCATACGCTCTGATGGTTCAGTGATCCGGAGATCGTCTTGGGCCGTGATCATTAAATGACTGGGTGCATCGGAGGCCTGAGGGGGTCTCATGCATTAATGATAGGATGTGCCGAATGCCTGCGGAGATCTTGTGCCTTAATGACTTGGGGATGGTAGCAGATTGAAGTGGAGTCATGTATTTAGTTGTCAGATCCTTTGGAGGGTTAGGCGGAGATTGGATATTTGGCTAAGGCATGGGCTCGGCGGGGTTGCCTTTCTGGTCGGCGCTCTCTGGTCTCGGCCTTCTGGTCTCGGCCTTCTGGTCTCAGCTCTCTGGTCTCGGCCTTCTGGTCTCGGCTCTCTGGTCTCGGCTCTCTGGTCTTGGCCTTCTGGTCTCGGCTCTCTGGTCTCGGCTCTCTGGTCTCGGCCTTCTGGTCTCGGCTCTCTGTGCTCGGCCTTCTGTGCTCGGCAGCCTTCTGTGCTCGGCCTGCTGTGCTCAGCTCGGCCTATGAGCTCGATCACTTAGATGAGCTCGAGAGCGGAAGAGCCCGAGCACTTGGATGAGCTCGAGGGCGGAAGAGCCCGATCACTTGATGAGCTCGAGGGCGGAAGAGCTCGATCACTTAGATGAGCTCGAGAGCGGAAGAGCCCGATCACTTCGAGCTTGAGAGCGGAAGAGCCCGATCACTTGGTGAGCTCGAGGGCGGAAGAGCTCGATCACTTAGATGAGCTCGAGAGCGGAAGAGCCCGAGCACTTGGATGAGCTCGAGAGCGGACGGATTTGGGTGCTATAATTGCATTTGTGGGGTGGTCCATTTTTCCACCAACAGCACTTATATCAACTCAGTCCAAGGATTGTTTCAGAAATTTGCCATAATCTATCAACAAGTTTCAAATGGAATCAGGAATTGTGACGTGCTTAGCAGATCAATTCCTTCTTACTCTTCTATTTTAGGTTGGTGAAGGGAGGCTTGGATTTGGCGCAGAAGCTTCCATTTGGACATTAGGGAGAGAAATAATTCAAAATCGAGTAAAAATTAATCCTAGATCTCTTTTTTCAGATGGGTTCGTGAGGGTAACAAAGTGGCATGGTGTCTAATGGAGCTGAGCTCAGGTATGTTAAAAAGCTACTTTTGAAACTATAGATGGGCTTACTGAAATCGGACCTTACCACAAAGTACCTAATCTGTACTTATCCCTGTTTAAAATTCTATGTCGAATATTTTATGTATAATAGATTACCAGATTAAAATTTTTAATTGGTATATTCTTTTATTCTTGGATCAATTAAATTGTTATTTAGACCTGAACCATATGTTGAACCAAAACTTGAAATCAAGAAGCAAGCTTTCATTTGAGTTTGGACCAGGCTTAATTTAATGTCATATTGATTTCGGTCAATTTAGGATTATCAAGCTGATCAAATACACTCATATTTGGCTTGATTCGAAATTAAGCTTGAGTTTAGCTCAAAATAATGATAAACAAATCAAGCATGATTCTGGAATTTAAGCTTAAAATTAATTTCAAACCAAGCTCGGCCAAACCGATGCTATTACACCTTATCCAATGACCTTTTCTCCGTTACTTCAAGAAAATCTGACTAGCCATTGAAGATTACTCCCGGCAAAGCCCTGTGGGTGGTATATGTTGAGCAATTTCTTTTGGGAATAGGGGACTCTTTAAGAAATTTAAAGGCATACCTTCATATCGAGCTTGCTTGTACTTGTAGATTATTGTTGGTTCTTGTTCTTAAAAAGCAAAAGATTGTGATTAATTTTGAGCAATAGCTCAATAACAAGCTTTACATGAGGATTATGGTTGGTGCATGAAAAGATAATTTGGATTTGCCAGTAGGTCTAGTACACTAGAAATTTTATACGTCTAATCTAAGATCACACACACGCAAAAAAAAAAGAAAAAAAAAAAACATTTCAGAAATTCAAGCAGATTTTTTAAGCTATTAAGTATCTGAGTGACACAAGAAGCCTTTAAAAGATCTGATTTTAAGGTAAAGTATATCAATGCATATCTTTGATCTCCAACTCCTGAATTTTAAAGCATTTGAAAAATGTGATCGTTTGAAGAAAACAGTCACACAATTTTATTTAGCTAGACATCCTATTTGTTCACAATGAATCATGTGATTTGATGTAGATCACTTTAGCCACTATGAGTAGAACTGGCTTATAAGGTCTACTACATCAGAAAGCCAAATTACGTGCCAAACTTTCGAAACCATAACTTAATCATACGACACCCAATTGAGATGATTTTTTTTTGTTTTGAAATCAGATAATTTTTTGATAACTTAATTATACGTCTCTAACGATCAGACTCAAATTTCAATATTTGGGCCTTGTAACGAGTCGATCAAACTAAAAATTTTCGTTTGGGGAAGACTTTAACTTGATGTATCTTCCAATCCAGAAAGAATTTAGTGAAATGATAGAAAACAAAATTCATGCAGGAGTTGATATCTACCTTCTCTACAATTTTAACTTTTTTTTATTCATTTCTACTAGTTATGTTTATTTTCGGAAAGCCACTTCCGTTCGAACTAAGAGAGAAATTCGATCCAAATTGTACAAAGCCGGATCTCACTGTTATAAATAGAATCTAGGTACCTCGATTTTTGGATCATCAATAAAAGAAAAGGCTCGCCTCGAGTTATATATGGATCCAACCTGACTCGAATGATCTATTGGGTCAAAAATTGTAGCGGTGGACCCGACTTGATCCGGCCTAATTTTCTATTGAGTTGGGTATAGGTTCAAAATTAGAACCCAAATAAGAATCTGGGTTGGATCGGGGTCACTCATGATCCAACCTGATCTTAACCCATTTGCACCCCTAGGTATATTGGACCAATTTAAAGTTGACAGACCAGAAAACCTGGACACATAATAAGATAATTGTTTTGACAGGACTTGGTCGATTGGCATCCATCTCCTTAGTAGACAAGTCCCCAGTTCGACTTGGAATGAGGATACTCCCATAATATTTCTCAAGAAAAATAAAATATAAAGAAATTCAGTAAAAGAAATCTAGTAATAATTGCGTAAAACAGGATTTAATCATAATATGAGATTCTAATGTTGCCATTTATTGAAAGAACTACTAATCTTTTGAGAAACAAAATGGATGTACAGTGCTCTCAATAAAATTCTTTGGGTTAAACACAATTACTGCAACATGAAAAAAGAAGAAATGTAAAAAATGAAATATAGGTTGCATCAGGTAGTCACCAGATAAATATTAATCTTTATTCAAAAAATATAATTCAATTAGGTTTAATACATACCGGATCCCTAACCCATGATGGATAGGTTGGTATCAACCTTGAAGCCTCAGGAAGAAATATACCGTGTTGATGCACTCCCCCTCCCACCATGGCCATTGCAAGCATTAGAATTAAGGATAGTTGCAGCAATTGTCGACCCCTCCCAACTAGAGACCCTGATGGCAATGGAATGAATGGTATGGTTCCTAACTCCACCTCTTGCAGCTTTTTAATCTTGTCTAAAGCCATGAAGGATGGCTGTCCAATTTATAGCTCAAATTTGTTCTAAAACATAGCATCTGGGGCAGGAAAATCTGATACTATACATTTTCTAATTCTATCCTTACCAGGCTCACCTTATCAAATTGGATATTAGATGCATTGAGAGGTGGATATTAGATCCACTGATACATATGTCCATGAATGTACAGTTTTCCTTTTTTTTTTTGTTGATGGAAAATTGAGGAAGTGAGGAATTTCCAAACGGAGAGTAGACAGTTTACTTAGGATGTAGTTGTGACCATCAGATGTTTTTGACTGCCCCCGAAGGAGAAGAAGTGCAAGGTTTTATGAAAGACTAGAGAGACCGATTGCAGAAGGACAAAAATGCTTTTGTTTCAATAGTGAATGAGGCTTGAGACTTGGCCTCTTCTCACTCGCTTTGCTCTCTTGTTACTCGAGACCTGGGCGCCAGGGACCGATGCTAGAGAGGCTCCGGTTAAATAGTTGATTAAGTTTGAGGACTACATATAGAAAATATGAAATTAACATAGCTAGGAGATTAAAAGCAGAATATTTTATTCACGTCTAACTATCTTAATCTGAGAGATGTTTAAGCAATAAGTTTCAAAATTTTAGGGATAAAACGTAGAAATATGAAAAAGACAAGGATTGGTTTTCAAATATAGAAAATGTTTAGGGACTAAATTGCAAAAACCCATATAAATTTCATTTAGTATGTCATCCTATTTCTTTGCCCAAATGTAATTAATCAGTAATACTCGATAGATTAATACAATTTGGATGTTCCAAGTATCGATAGAATTCATTGGAGAAAAAAAAAAGAAAAAAGAGAGTAAGTGCATTAATAGTAACTCGTACAAAACCACATCTAAAATAAGGTGATCTACAATAACTTCATGTGTACCGCTTCAGCTATATATTCTACCCTCCATGTAATGGAGTTGTCTGGGACCTTGTTGCTTCACGCAACATTTAAGCATAGTTAAGACTCCGCCGCGCCAATCCACTTCCTAGTTTGGCTGCAAACGATGCCCAAGTTTCACCTAAGATCGCTTCTTAGTGACCAATTTGACGTAGGGAAAGCGGGTCGAGGCGAGCACGTCGCCTTTAAAGAGAAATGGAAGGGGAAGAGCAAGCACATTATTCTCTTGTGATTACACCAAAAGGGAACTTGTGGAACATTTTTTTTTTACTGAAAACTTCAATGAATCCAATACAAGGGAGTGAGGCCTTTATATAATAAGGACGAGCCACACATAAGTAGAAAGATAAAGAAAATGAAGCAAAATTTTAGGACAATAATTCTAAAAATGTTGAAAAGATTCAATGTGTTGGCTGAAGCAAATTTTAGGACAATAATTCTAAAAATGCTGAAAAGATTTAATTGGTTGGTTGGCTTTTCCTTCTTTGGCTGGATTCTCCAAACTAGGTGCAGCTGAGATCGCGGGTAGGAGATTTGGAGTGGACGCCTTGATTAGCATTTTCTTCTTTGGCTGAATTCTTCAAACTAGGTGCGGCTGAAATTGTGGGTAGGAGAATTAGAGTGGACGCCTGCATTAGGGCCTCCCTCCTATGAAGAACTCAACCCTGAGTTCAATTGAGTGATGTTTGATCCATAGTACTCGTATAAGTCTTCCACATTAAATGTTCGGAAGATATGCAAATCATCAGGAAGGTGATGTAGGCATTGTCATTGATTTTGCAGAGAACTTTGCAAGGTCCAATCTTCTTTGGCTTCATCGTGTTGTAGGTGCTTGCGGAGAAGCGTTTTTTTCTAGGTGTGCCATGACGAGATCACCTTCATTAAAAGTTTTGGTTCGTCGATGTCGATCTGCATCATGCTTGTATTTGGAATTTGCCTCCTCGATCTTTTCCTTCACCTCGGAGTGCATGGCAGAGAGCTTTTCAATCATGTGGTTAGCGGATACATTCATCCCTGGGAGCTTTGGGAGGAAAACCAAATCGAGAGTATGACTCGGCGCGCAACCATACACGATCTCAAAAGAAGTCTTTTTGATCGATTTGTTAAGCATGTTATTGTATACGAACTCTGCTTGGGCTAGTGTTACATCCTACTGCTTTGGCCTCTCTCCTGCAATACAATGGAGGATGTTACCCATGGTTCGATTGTTTACCTCCGTTTGACCGTCCGTCTACAGGTGGTACGTGCTGCTATACTGGAGGGATGTGTCGAGTCGTCGCCATAGTGTCCTCCAAAAATGCCTGAAGAACTTGCTATCTCGATCAGACGTGATTGTCTTTGGAACCCCATGCAGGCGAACAACTTCACGGAAGAAGAGGTTGGCAATGTTAACTACATCTGTCATCTTCTTGCATGGGATGAAATATCCCATCTTAGAGAATCTATCGGCGACGAAGATGGAGTACATGTCTCTTTGGGTTCTTGGTAGCCCTAGGATAAAGTCCATGGATATGTCTTCCCACTGGGCGTTTGGGATGGAAATTGGGGTGTAGAGCCCCATATTTTGCAACTGGCCCTTTGATGTTTGACAGATGTAGCAGCGGCGCATGAAATTACCGACGTCCTTCCTAAGCTGGGGCTAGTAGTACTTTTTTTCCACGAGAGTGATGGATTTGTCTCGACCAAGGTGACCACCAAGACCTCCGCAATGTAGCTCTCGAATGAGATGCTCTTGAAGTGAATTCTAGGAAATATAGAGTTGGTTTCCTTTGAAGAGGTAGCCCTCTTGGATGTGGAAGCCATCTTCCCCCGTTTATTTTGATATGCACTTTTCCCAGGCCTTCTGGAAGCCTTCATCCTCGGCGTAGAGGTCTTTGAGGAAGTCAAAGCCTGCAACCTTAGTTCGCATGGTGACCAGCAGGTCAACACTTCAACTAGAAGTATTAGCGACTTTGTTCAGGTGCCCGACCTTATGTTTGATAACATAGTAAACTTTTGGAGTGTGGCGATCCATCGGGCGTGCATCCAATTGGTGTTCTTCAAGCTATCGAGGAACTTGAGGGCTTGGTGGTCGGTATGAAGTAGGAACCCAGTGCTCCTAATGCTTCAAGGCTTGGACCACTGCATACAGCTCGAGTTTGTACGTGGACCACTTCTTTCTTGCTTCACTAAGCTTTTCACTATAGAAGGCTATGGGTCTCAATTCTTGGGAAAGGATTGCGCCAATGCATACTCCAGAGGCATCGCAATTGTTGACCCCGTACCTGATTTTGATGAATACAAAATACTTAAGTATGTATCTTGTTATACTAAATAAATTTGATTAAGCGTTTCAGGAGAAATATCATTAGATTCATTAGAGAAGATTTCATGTAGTCTTGAAAAGATTCTGAATTTCAAAATGTCTGGGAACAGTAGTCGAGTCGACTCCTGAAAGGTCCGAGTTGACTCTGGCACAAGAAATTATCAAATGGCACGCTTGGCACGCTCACGAGTCGACTCAGGCAGTCCTCGAGTCAACTCTCTCAGAGAAAGATAGAACAACAATCTCAGATGAACAGTAGACGAGTCGACTCACGCAGTCCTCGAGTCGACTCTCTTAGAGAAAGACAGAAGAGCAATCTCAGATGAACAGTAGACGAGTCGACTCACGCAGTCTCGAGTCGACTATCTAAGAGAACCACAGAAACACAGAAACTTAATTTTTGAAGATCCCGAACTCGAGTCGACTCCTCAGCAAGCTCGAGTTGACTTCCGACTCAGCTGAGCCGACTTAACATCTGTAAGAGCCAATTCAAAAACTGCTGGAAGGTATAACAGCTAGTTTTGCAGAATGTCAGAACCAAACAAAAGTTTTCCAATGGCTATTTTTTGTGTCTAACGGCCAGGAGAGTGTCCCCTCATGGCTCAGAAGCCATAAATACAAGGGCACTAACTTGGATTAACAACAAGAGAGAAAATAGAAGTGAGATCAAAGAAAAGCTCAACCACCACAAGTTCAAATCATTAAGAGAGCTACCAAAAACAAAGCCAAGAAGTGTGCATTCAAGTTTGAAGCATTCAAGGCATTTGTTTCAGCAATCAACATCAAGTTCTTGGTTCTGAAAGTTGGCGAAGCTCCATCGAATTCATTCAAAGCACCAGCAACCATTTATTGCTCATTCCCATTAAAGTTTGCGCTTTTATTTTTAAACAATAATTTCTGTGTTCGAATCTCTTTACATAAATTCTTGTAACAAGTTTCAAGTATTGAAACTTGGACATGTTTAATCCAAACCTGAATTGGATTGGGTAAAAGGTTTTAGTTGGTGAGCCTCTAAGAAGAAACCAATAAGGTTCGTTGTGATCCCGAAAAATAATGAGTTGGGTTGGGAACTCGAAAAACAACTGCATTGTATCAAAAAGATTATAGTGGAATTTTCAAGAGTCTTGAAGAGTGGACGTAGGTGCAGGAATAGCACCGAACCACTATAAATCCTTAGTGTTAGTGTGTGTTCATTGGTTATTTTGTTTACCGCATTTACATTACAGATATTTACTTTAAGTTGTTTTATTCCAGTAAAAGTTTAGAAATCCCAATTCACCCCCCTCTTGGGTTGTCTTCTGGCAACAACAATCTACTTCGATGAGTTTCTCAAAGCTGGGCAGGGCCAACACCAGAGCGGTTGTCAATTTTTCTTTGATGGCGTTGAAGCTTTGTTCAGCCTCATCGGTCCACTACAACCTTCCTTTCTTCATGCAGTCTATTAGTGGGGCGGCAATGCTTCTGAAGTTGCGCACAAATCGTCGGTAGAAGGTTGCTAATCCATGGAAGCTTTGCACCTCTGTTGCATTCTTCAAGGTGGGCCATTCTCAGATGGCTCACACCTTCTCGTCATCGACGTAGATGCCATTATTGCTTACAACATAGCCCAAGAACACTAGGCTAGATGTCATGAAGCTGCATTTTTTGAGGTTGAGGAAAAGTTGGGCTTCTCAGAGTGCGGTGAAGACTTGCCATAGGTGCTCAAGGATGTTGTCGAAGTAAACAACCAGAAACTTGCCAGAGAAGGGTTTGAGTACTTGGTTCATCGGCGCATAAAGGTACTCGAGGCATTTCAGAGTCCGAATGGCATCATGAGCCACTCGTAGAGGCCTTCCTTCATTTTGAAAGCTGTCTTTCATTTATCTCTAGGACGGATTCATATCTGGTGGTAGTCGCTCTTGAGGTCAACCTTGGAGAAGATCTTGGCACCTTCTAGCATATCGAGCATGTCGTCTAGGCAGGGGATGGAAAAGCAGTACTTGATGGTGATTTGTTGATAGCGCGGCTGTCGATGCACATCCTCCAGCTTTTGTCCTTCTTGGGGATCAGCAGTGCTAGTACCGCGCAAAGGCTCATACTTTCACGAACTAGTCCCTTGTGGATCAAATCTTCCATCTAGTTCTACAGGATCTCGTGCTCCTAAGGGCTCATCTGGTAGTGTCGAAGGTTTGGGAGGCTAGGACCGAGTATGAGATCGATTTGGTGTTGAATGTCTCGCATGGGAGGAAGGTCGTCAGGTAACTCCTTGGGCATAATGTCCCTGAAGTCTTAGAGTGGGGGGGTGCACATTTCAAAATTATTAGTAACTAGAAAGGATCGTCCCTCCACTCAGGAAGGCTTGAGACGAGTTTCTTCTCACATAGGTCCAAGAATAATCTTATGCCCAATTTTGGTGAAGGCATAAGTATTGTCTGGAGCCCTATGGATGACATTCACATCGAACTGCCAAGGTCTACCTAGTAGAATATGACAGACATTCATATCCACTATATCACATACAATCTCATCTTCATAATGTTTTCCAATAGAAAGAGAAACTCTACAGCTTTAAGTTACCTTGATTTCACCAATATCTTTAAGCCACCCAATTTTGTAAGGTGTCAGGTGCATCTCTGTGGGGAGTTGAAGCTTCTCCACCATAGAGTTGGAAGCAATGTTTTCAATGCTTTCATCGTCGATGATGAGGTTGCACACCTTCTAGTTCACGGTGCACCTAGTTCGAAAGATGCGATGCTGCTGGGAGTCAAGTTCCTGGCATGGTGCGTACATCAATCGTCGCACCACGAGGGAGAGAGCTTCCCCTTCATCCTCATAGGTGATGGTCTTGTTGTTGTAGCCCTCCTCATCTAATGCATCGTTGTGTCCCTCTTCAATGTCGTCGACTTCGGCGAGATTGGTCTCGCTCGTTTTGGGCATTGGTTGGATGGGTGCTCCGGTTGATTGCACCAATAGCATTTGGTTCCTCGCGATAGAGCATACGGGTTGGTGAAAAGAACTCGTGTCGTTTTGTTTCCTCTAGTCGACTTGGATTGGTGATTGCCAGTCTCTTTATTCACAATGGGTGAGGCCTCTCGAAGAGGAGCCTTTCCTTTGTTCGGGGTGAGCTCGCTTGTTGAAGTGGTCATAGTCAATCGGAAGAAATCGGGCTCGCAGCATCTTCTTCATTCATGGCCAGGAACATATGGGTTCTTTGCCTTGTCGTGTGCGGGAGATTTATAGTTGCTCCCACCATACCGAAGTGTCTCCTTTAAGCTTGTAAGCTACAAGCTTGACCTTCTTTTTCTCTGGGGTCTCTATGTAGTCGAAGAAGCGTTCGACCTCTGCGAGCCAATCGGGAAAGTCCTCGATGTGTAGATGGCCATTGAAGGGTGGGAGATCTACCTTTATGCGGTAGTCCTTCTCATTGCGGCCTCTGTAGCGGTCACCACCCCCGTAAGAGTTGCCGCCACCATAGCGATTATCATCACCATAACGGTTGCCTCCAATCACTACTGTAGGGATTATGTAGGGGTTCCTTTTCGCTAGAGGAGTCGTCGTAGGGTGTGCGTGGAAGAGGATGAGTTGCGAGCCTAGAGCGAAGTAGGCCAAGAAGAGGAAGGGGTGGTTCATCTCATTCTCTGTGTCCAACATTAGGAGTTAGATCCTCGTGACAAACTTGCCTTCCGGCTTTAGGAGCAAGTGCTGGAGTAGAGCCGTCGTCATGGATTTGGGCAAGTCCAAGGGCTTGGGTTATCATCACCGAAGCTTTCTGGATCTTCTCCAAATCTTGTTGCATCTTCCGTTGAGCCGCACCGAGGGCTTCAACGGTTAGCACTCCCAAAGCACCATCTGTGGAGTTGGAGCCTTCTGATCTGTTGGTGGCACCGGTCATTGGAGGGAGAGCGCCTTGCTCTGATACCACTTGACGTAGGGAAAGCGGGTCGAGGCAAGCACGTCGCCTTCGAAGAGGGATGGAAGGGGAAGAGCAAACACATTACCACTTGATGTAGGGAAAGTGGGTCGAGGCGAGCACGTCGCCTTCGAAGAGAGATGGAAGGAAAAAAGCAAGCACGTTACTCTCTTATGATCACACCAAAAGGGAACTTGTGGAACAATTTTCTTTTTACTCAAAACTTCAATGAATCCAATACAAGGGAGTGGGGTGGGGCCTTTATATAATAAAGGCGAGCCACACATAAGTAGAAAGTTAAAAAAATAAAGCAAAATTTTAGGACAATAATTCTAAAAATGCTGAAAAGATTCAATGGGTTGGCTGAAAAATACTAAAAAGATTCAATGGGTTGGTTGGCCTTTTCTTCTTTGGCTGGATTCTCCAAACTAGGTAAAGTTGAAATCGCGAGTAGAGGATTTGGATTGGACGCCTTGGTTGGCCTTTTCTTTTTTGACTGAATTCTCCAAACTAGGTATGACTGAGATCGTGGGTAGAAGATTTGGAGTAGACGCCTGCATCACAATTGAAGCACAGCTCCCAAGCTTTTAGCATCCATCATCTAGACTGAGCATCAGGGAAAAAGGAAAGAAATTAGTATTTTTTTGAGAATTCAATAATCAATAATCTTGGATTTCAAATATTGTAGTAGTATGGTATGTGCATGGACTAACTAAAAGTCGATGAGTTTATTGGCTTTTAGGGTTTTTTTTTTGTTGCAAAAAACAATGAAAGTCAATAAACTTAGTAAATTGTGCCAACCAGGCTTAGACACCTCTTGTAGTAAGCAAGTCTCTAGTCCAATAATATATCTTGAAAAAGCAAAATAAAATAAAATGATATAAAAATATTAACAAGTGATTCGAATTTATAGATGCCAAAAACTAGGTTTAATTATATTAGGATATCATCATAAGCCTTTAGAATACAGTAATACTAGCTTTTTTAGCAACAAAATTTATACATAATATGTTAGGAATTTCTATGATGTAGGGGCGCAACGGAAGTGCGAGATTTCAAAAAAAAATTCATAATGAAATTTTGAAACATCAAATTCTAAACCCAAGATCACCTTAATGGTAACAATCAAACTTAAAATAAATGTAGAAATAGAAGAATACCTATAACGCTAATTCCAATATTCAGAATTTTCACTAGGCGCCCAAGTGTTCACCCTCCAACGTTGATCCACACGGAAACTTGCTTTAAGATTCTAACTCCGAAAGAACTTGATTCTTGATGCTGAATTCTTCCAAAGAATTCAATTGGCTTCTAGGCAAAATAACACTTCTCAAGTGCTTTGCCTTTCTCCCTTTTCTCTTGGCTTCCTTCTCCCTCTTTCTAATTGTCTTTTTCTTTCTAATTCTCCTTCCAAGCCTTTTGTCCTAAAGAAAACCTTTTATCTTAATTTAGAACAACCTTGGAGAGAGATGTAAGAAAGAAGGGATTGGAATTGAGTGAGTAGAACCCTGGGGAATGCCAACTATTTATAGTTGGCGGAGGGGTGCTTTGGCTTTAGCGTGAGGATGCATCTCCAAAAGATGCATCCTTATCCACACGCCTAAAGAAGGAAGAGGTGCCTCATTTATCTCTTCATGCCATAAGGATGTGGTGCCTCATCTAGAGGTGCCATCCTTATCTCTTCATGCCCCACATGCCCACACCCTTTCTGGATTTAAATTTTAATCCAAAACACCGAAGTGTCACCTTAAAGCAAAAGGACTCTTCATGCAGAATTTTACTGGTGTTTTTCCGAAGGGGCGCCATGCATTAGTGGGGCGCCAAAAGTTCCAATGGGCGACATGCATTCTTTGAGGCGCCAACCAACATCCAAGGGCTAAAGTAAACCAGAAGGTGGTGCCCCATATGGATAAAGACGTGAGAAGATAAGAGAGGAAATTAAATGGATAAGATTCCTTTATCCAAATGGATTTTTCATCCTTATCCATTTATGGCGCCATCAAACCCAATCCAATTGAGTTCAAACCAAGCCAATTAGGAGTCAACTCTTGGTTAACCCAAACTAGGATATGATCTAACCAAAAGGCCAATTTAATTAGATCAATCCAAATCAAGAATCAAATTCGAATCCAATTCAAATTAGGAGCTAGAGTTTGCAACACGTGCTAGCATGTTCATTCTGCAAACATGTTCTAATCTAATTAAATCCTTAATTAGTTTTCTTGTGTGTGACCCATTGGGTTCCATATCTAGCCAACAGTAGGTCCAGGTGCAAGTTGACCTGATTTGATTAGAACTTTTCTAATCGATTTAGGTCCAAATTATGCAAACCTGAGCTTAATAATTAGAACCCTTTCTAATTGGTGATCAAATTAAATTCTTTAATTCGATCAAACCAACAAGACAAGATTGACGTCTAACAATGTATCATGTCTATCCGAAAGATATAAAATTTGGTAGAAATACCAAATATACCCTTCAGTGGCAAGTTACCGTGCAATTTAATCCTTCAATCAATCTGCATCCTGAATATGTATATGAGTATATATCTATATCAAACTCAATTACATATTCATGTCTCTCTCAATCTTTTAATGATAATTCTAATAGTGAAACATTAGAAATCCTTTCTAATTTTTATTTTGCTTTGATCATAGACTTTCTAAATTATCATATGATTAGAGTAAGTAGGATGCGATCTTCTCTTACTAGAAGTGATTGATTCCTTGTTGACCTACTCACAACCTTCGTGCATATTTCATCATATCCAGAACACCTCGTATATGACTGTAGTCATAAATGAGTATGAACCAAAATATGGATTCATGTGCACAAGATACTATGGTGGTCTCAAGTCAAAGGATCAGTTGCATAACTCCCACTAAGAGAATCATCTTTTGACATATAAGTAAGATTCCATAAGATATTCTCTTGGCAGGTCAATTCAGTAAACTTATTTTTTTAATGAGCACCCACATTCTTGTATTAGTGTCTCTACACAAATGATTGTGAGATAAATTACCCTCTCCATCGAGCATACAGAAGATGTGCCAGTTTGTTCGATAATATTGATCCCCGACTCAATGTACCATCAACTGGAAATATTTTTAGATTAGGATTTTAGGATTTTAGGTCTCACTTACATGATCTCATCATAGCCCTAAAATCGTTGCCCTAATCTGTGGGGTTCATCATAAATATAAGATGCAGCATATGATGAAACATAATGCCTTTTTCATTTATAATAAATGTCATGTACATGAGCTGAAAAATCAAAAGAAATTCTATCGCAATAAAGATTGCAATGGCTTTTAGGGCATTATTCTTTCAATTTCTCACTTACATTAAAGCCAATCGCCCTTAATCTTTAACCCCATACAATCGAGATGGCGATCAAACTGCTGCTGAGGTAATGCTTTAGTAAATGGGTCTGCTAAGTTGTTCTTCGTAACTACTCATTCAATGATTATATCTTGTCTTTCGACAATCTCTCGAACGAGGTGGAAGCGTCTTAGAATGTGCTTGGATTTGTGATGAGACCTTGATTCCTTTGCTTGAGCAACAGCTCCAGTGTTATCACAATAAACTAGCACTGGATTTGCAATCTCAGGAACAACACCCAATTCAGTGATGAACTTCTTCATCCAGATAGCTTCCTTCGCAGCTTCATTTACAGCAATGTATTCTGCCTCAGTAACTGAGTCAGCTACAATCTGCTGCTTGAAACTTTTTCAACTCACTGCACCACCATACAGGATAAAGACATATCCTGATATAGACTTGCTATCAACTAGATCTGACTGAAAACTAGAATCAAAATATCCTTCTAGTTTCAACTCAGATCCTCCATACACTAGAAAAACATCTTTAGTCCTTCTCAAGTACTTAAGAATGTTTTTCACTACTTTTCAGTGATCCTCTTCTAGATCAGTCTGAAATCTGATCGCTATGCCTAAGGCATAAGCAACATCAGGCCTAGTACATAGCATAGCATACATTATTGATCCTACTGCCAAAGCATAGCGAATAGAATTCATTCTATTCCTCTCTTTAGGTGTCTTAGGAGACATCTTAGAGAGACGTATGTCATGACCTATGGGTAAGTAACCTCTTTTACTCCCATCCATACTAAACGTTTTTAGCATAAGATCTATGTACCTAGATAGGGACAATCCTAGCATCCTTTTAGATCTATCCTATAGATCATTATTCCAAGTATATAGGATGCTTCACCTTGGTCTTTCATAGAAAAATTTTTTGATAGCCAAGTCTTGACCGATTGTAACATTGGAATATCATTTTCAATGATAAGTTGTCATCTACATACAAAATTAAGAAGACAATAGCACTCCCACTTGTCTTCTTATACACATAAGGTTCATTCACATTTTTGATAAAGCCTTTTTGACTGTCATATCAAAATGGATATTCCAACTCCTCGATGCTTGCTTCAATCCATAAATATATTTCTTAAGCCTACATACTTAATTTGTTCACCCACTTGAGACAAATCCTTCTGACTGAGTCATGTAAACCTCTTCCTCAAGATGACTATTAAGGAAGGCGGTTTTAACATCTATTTGCCAGATTTCATAATCAAAGTATGCAGCTATTGCAAGCAAAATCCGAATAGATTTAAGCATGGCAACTGGTGAAAAGGTTTCATTATAGTCAATTTCTTGCTTTTGTCTGAAATCTTTCGTCACCAATCTAGCTTTATAAGTTTCTACTTGGCCATCTGCTCTAATCTTTTTCTTATAGACCCACTTGCAACCTATAGGGGTTACATCCTCAAGTGCATCAACCAAAGTCTATACTTGGTTGATTTACATTGAGTCTATTTCAGATTTCATGGCCGGGCATTGTCCGGGCCGCGCGGGCGCGCACAAGTCGCGCGCAGGCCGCGCAGGCGCGCACGGGGAGCACGCAGACCTGTCGGGCACTGTGCGCAGGCGGAGCACAGTAGCCCAGCCGGCACTTAGCCGCGCTGGGCGTGAAGGGAAAATTTCCCGAGTTGTCCGATAAAATCGAACGCCAGGCATGAAAAATCAGTTTTAAAATTTTGTTTTATTTTGTTTATAACAATTATAAATATTAAATTTAAATTTTATATAAAATTATCTCAAGCCCGTAGCGGAAGTTGGTCGAGGTAATTTGAATCTGGATCTGGATCTGGATCCCTGAAGGTAGCTCTGCAAGGCCTGGATCTGCAAGCCCTCTATTTCGCACGCACGTCAAGCTTCGCAAGAAGGTTGGATGATGTCTTTACTCGTGCAAAACAATCTTTTGCAAAAGGGACCCTTAGAAGAAAAGAAATCCAGAAAAGGACCTTCCCTTTTCTCTTTCTTTCTTTCTTCTCTTTCTTTCTTTCTTCGGTTTCTTTTCTCCCGTTTCTTCACAGCACGCCTAAGCCACAGACGCCCGTCTCTTGATCCTGATCACAGAGGGAATAGAAGGGAGGAGAGGACATCGGATCTGGGCCGAGCTCCAAACCACCAGAGAGAAAGGACTCCTTCCTCTCTCTTCTTCTTCTTCTCCACAGAATCAAAAACTCCTTCTGTCTGACTATTTTCTTCTCAAGAAAATTCTCATCCTCTCCTCTTCAAGATGATACGGTGGCCTCAAATAGGCCAACGCTAAGAGGAGTTAAGAGGCGCTATTGACCAAGCATTAAAGAATTCATTTATGGATGAATTTCATAACGCTTGTTTCAAAACAAACGGTGAGAAAAAACTAATGAATCGATGAAAACGTGCCAGATTTCAAAGATCTAAATGAACCGGAATGTAGCCGGTTCAAAACCGAACATTCCGGTCCAGACGGCAAGCCGAACGGAGTCCGGATGGTGGCACGTCGTGGCGTTGAACCAAGGACGGAGAAGACTCTGTTTTTGCTCCCAGGCTTCCTTTCCATCGCGGCTCACAAGCATCTCTTAAGGGTCCATGAGCTTAAGGGTCCATGGGTCCACAGGAGGTATTTAAATGGGATTTAAGTTAACCATTGAAATGGTTTTAGCCAAATAGAAAATGGGTTAGCCCATTTTGTAATAAAGCAAGTCTATTTGGTTCTAATCCAAATTGACAGCCGATTTAAATGATTTTTGACTCGGAAAAAATTCCACATGAGTCCGACTCATGGGGAATTCAATTGGGTCCAGTTTCGGCTCGATCCAAGTCCGACTTAGATCAGAACAAATACGAAATTAAATTCCACTTAAATCATGATCGAGCCCAATTACACTAATTTAGACCCAATCAAATCCAATCTCAACAATTGAGTCCTGATCAAGTTCCATTACATTAATTGAAACTTGATTGACCCGAAATACAGACTTAATTAGTTGTTCATCCATGAAATTTAGCATATACCTCATGTTCAGTGCTAGCTGAATATAGACAGAACCAAATTCCAAATGACCCACAATTTAATTCTTAATTAAATTGGGTTAAGACCTTCTTACTTAGTTTGACTAATGTGCGTGACTCCGATAGGTTCGAACACTAAGCCGGTAGTACATGGACTACTCCATGCACTAATCGAGGTGACCATCTAGCAATGATACCCGACGTCCGGATAGGTCGAATATGCAAAGCAACATTCAAGAACCTAGACGTATGGTTGTTGCATTATTCATCCCTATGACCATCGATGCTCAAGATGACCTCAGAGTGGACTGTCGAACTCTGGGTCCGGTCATCCATAGTGTATTTCAATTAATCAAATCAAGTGACCATCACTTGGTTTACCCTGGCCAAGGTTTTACTGAATTGAAATACAGCGAGACATCAACTCCTATAATCTGGAGCGGTCAATCCCATCTTGACTCGTACACAGACTTTGCGAGTACTTGACTGCACCCAGCATCCTTCCGATCCCTGAATTAGAAATTCAGGTCATCCAGTGCCTAAGTACAGTGAGTTGCTTGCAAGTCACCGTGACAGTCTCAGGTCTAAGGGGTACTTATGCCCATACGCTTTGCGAGCTAACTCCCGACAGTAGAGTGCTACGCAGGTGAGTCACTGTTCAGTGATGATGTACTCCTACATCTCACCTGTATGCCATACAGTGTCTCCACACTTCTTGGTTTAAGAGGACAACCAACTAAATGACACACAACGACCTATACTTGACATAGCTATTGTCCAATTGACAGCTCATCATTTGGTCGCGAACTGGTTTAAGGACTAAATGATAAAACCTCTTTTATCCACTAAATTAGTCCTAAGGACTTCATCACAATACACAGGAGTTCAATTTGAAGATGTAACACTTGTGATGAATAGAAAATTGCCAGAATAAATTTTTATTCATTTTAATAAAATATATACATAATCCAATTTCTTACAATTAAAAATTAGCTTTGGGACACAATTTCCAACAACTCCCACTTGGACTAAAGCCAATTTGTACAGTATCTTATACCCATCTTCGATTTGTGATAATCGAACTCCTTTACAGAAAGGGCTTTAGTGAATGGGTCAGCTAGGTTCTCCTTTCCATCGATCTTCTGAAGATTGACGTCACCTCGTTCCACAATCTCTCGTACAAGGTGGTAGCGACGCAGAATGTGCTTGGTTCTATGGTGAGACTTTGGCTCCTTTGCTTGTGCAATGGCTCCAGTATTGTCACAATACAAAAGAACTGGACCATTGATTGAGGGAGCAACACCAAGTTGATTTACAAACTTCTTGATCCAAACAGCTTTCTTTGCCGCATCTGATGCAGCAACATACTCTGCTTCGCATACGGAATCGGCTATTGAATGCTGCTTGGAACTTTTCCAGCAGACTGCTCCTCCATTCAGGGTAAACACAAATCCTGACATACTCTTACTGTCATCATGGTCTGACTGAAAACTAGAGTCTGTAAACCCCACAAGTTTTAAGTCAGATTCTCCATAGATTAACCATTGGTCCTTAGATTTCTTAAATACTTAAGGATGGTTTTCACCACCTTCCAATGGTTCTCACCCGGATCAGACTGTAAGCAACATCCGGTCTTGTACATGTCATGGCGTACATGATAGAACCTATTGCAGAAGCATATGGGATTCTACTCATACGCTCTCTCTCTTCGGAAGTTGTCGGACAATCTTTCTTAGAGAGAGAAATTCCTTGGCCTATCGGAAGATAGCCCTTCTTGGAATTCTCCATGTTGAACCGCTTCAACATAGTGTCGATGTACGTGGATTGGGACAATCCAAGCAACTTCTTAGATCTATCTCTATAGATCTTCATCCCTAAGATGTAGGATGCTTCTCCCAAATCCTTCATGGAGAATTGTGATGACAGCCAAAGTTTCACATTTTGTAATGCAGGAATGTCATTCCCAATTAAGAGAATGTCATCCACATACAATACAAGAAATGTGATCACTAAACCGTTAACCCACTTGTAGACACAAGGTTCTTCTTCGTTCTTAACGAAGCCATATGTTTTGATAGTTTTATCGAAACGTATGTTCCAACTTCGAGAAGCTTGCTTAAGTCCTTAAATAAACTTTTGTAGCTTGCATACTTTGGACTCGTCTATGGATGTGAAACCCTCAGGTTGTATCATATACACCTCTTCTTCCAGCTCTCCATTTAGAAAAGCTGTTTTCACATCCATTTGCCAGATTTCATAATCCATATATGCTGCTATAGCTAGCATGATCCGAATAGATTTTAGCATTGCCACATGGGAAAAAGTCTCGTCATAATCGATACCATAACGTTGACGATACCCCTTGGCAACCAGACGGGCTTTATAGGTTTCCACCTTTCCGTCTGCGCCTCTCTTTCTTTTGAAGATCCATTTGCACCCTATGGGTTTTATCCCTTCGGGTGGATCAACTAGTGTCCATACACTATTGATTTCCATGGATTCCATTTCGGATCTCATGGCGTTAAGCCATAACTCAGAGTCGGACCTTTGCATAGCATCCATATAGGTAATCGGATCCTCATTGTTCTCATCAAGCTCAATAGGATCTGCATCTTGGACCAAGAAACCGTAGTATCTGTCCACTTGACGCGGTACTCTACCTGATCGCCTTAATGGTGCTTCTACATTGGGCTCCGGGTTTGATCTAATCGAATCCGGTTCTGTGGGTTCAGTAGTTTGTGTTAAATCTTTCATCTGCTGAGCCTCATTAAGTTCAACCTTAGAGGCAACAATTCCTTCACTAAGGAATTCTTTTTCCAAAAAGGTTGCCTTAAGTCCTACGAACACCTTTTGTTCATTAGGAAGGTAGAAGTAATAACCCCTAGTTTCCTTGGGGTACCCTACAAAATAACACTTATCGGACCTAGGACCAAGTTTGTCAGTTTGAGAACGTTTAACATAAGCCGGACATCCCCAAACCCTAAGGTATGAAAGTGTCGGCTTACGCCCAGTCCATATCTCATATGGAGTCTTCTCAACAGACTTACTTGGAACCTTATTTAGTATTATACACGCAGACTCTAAAGCATAACCCCAAAAAGATACAGGCAGACTAGTAAACCCCATCATGGATCGAATCATGTCTAACAGAGTTCGATTCCTCCTTTCGGATACACCATTGTGCTGAGGTGTTCCTGGAGGGGTCCATTGTGAGAGAATCCCATTCTCCTCTAGATAAGTCAAGAAATCACTAGAAAGGTATTCTCCTCCTCGGTCTGACCGAAGGATCTTAATACTCTTTCCAGTCTGTTTTTCTACTTCATTACGAAATTGTTTGAACATTTCAAATGATTCCGACTTGTGCTTCATCAGATAGACATACCCATACCTGGATAGGTCATCTGTGAAGGTTATGAAGTAGGCATAACCACCTTTGGCACTTACGTTCATAGGTCCACATACATCAGTATGTATGAGGCCAAGAACATCGCTGGCTCGTTCACCCTTTCCAGAAAAAGGTGACTTGGTCATCTTACCCAGAAGACAGGATTCACAAGTTGGCAATGATTCACAATCATTGATTTCTAAAATGCCCTGTTGGGCTAACCTGTTTATCCTGTTTTTATTTATGTGACCTAACCGGCAATGCCACAAATAGGCTTCATTGACATTATCTAACTTAGGGCGTTTATTAGAGGTGTACATTACATTCACAGGCAGTGATAGAGTATAAATGCCATATTTCAATTGTCCACGAAAAATTTTAATACCATTCAAAATGATATCACAAAAAATTTCTTTTATTGATAAACAATAACCATTTTTGGCCAAAAGGCCTACAGAGATGACATTCATTAAAAATGTTGGACAATAATGACAATCATCTAATATGACTACTCTAGATTCAAAAACAAGCTGAATGACTCCTAAAGCTAGGACTGGAACTGATCTTCCATCTCCAACGTTCAGGAATCTCTCGTCATTCTTGAATCTTCTACTAACTTGAAGTCCCTGCAACGAATTGCAAATATTAATTGGACTTCCGGTATCCAATACCCAAGTGGTAGAATCATAAATTAAAAAATTACAAGGTGTTATCATATAATTACCTTGTGCAGCAACTGTTTGCTGCTTTTTCTTCTTAGGCCTGTTTGGATCAAGGGACGCTATGTAAGCCAAACAGTTCCGCTTCCAATGACCCATCTTCTTACAGAAGAAGCACTCTGCCTTGCTCTTATCGGCTTTATGCTTCTTAGTCTGGCTGGGCTTAGAGACCCCAGCACGAGCTTTCTGCACCTTCTTCTTCTTTCCTTTCTTAAAGAAAGAAAGTCCTGCAGAAGTCCCACCTACCACATTCACCGACTCCTTTTTGAGTTGGTGATCCTTCTCATAGGTCTGCAGTAAACCTAGCAAACCATGATAGGATACTTCAGGTTTAGTCATTCTATAATGACTAAGGAAGGTCAGGTAGGACTTGGGAAGTGAGTTTAAAATGGCGTCCTTGCCCAATTGCTCGTGCAAAGGAAAGCCAAGTTTACTTAGGCGATCGATTTGTTCGACCATGTACAATACATGATCGGTGACCGATGCTCCTTCCCTCATGCGAGCATTGAATATAGCGCAGGAGGTTTTATGTCGTTCAACATCATCAGGTGTGCCGAAAGACTCCTTCAACATTTGAAGGATTTCCACTGGCTGCGCTTCCTCGAATTTACGACTAAACTCATCATTCATCGAGGCCCTCATGATGCAACGCACTGTAGTGCGATCGTTGAGCCACTTCTGATAAGCGTCTCTGATTGCACGTGGTGCATTGGCTGCAGGTTCCTCAGGTGCAGGATTCGATATCACATACAGGATCCGCTCATGCTCTAATACTATTTTCATCTTTCGATACCAGCTATCGAAGTTAGGTCATTAAGCTTATCATTGTCTAATAGTGTTCGGAGGGACAATGAGTTAGCCATATCTGAAAAATAAAGGAAAAACCCAACTAATCAGTATATGATTTATTTAATCCTAAAGACTTGGACTTTAGTCTAAAGTTTTCTCCCACTATTTTAATCGAATTAATAGCCTCTACCTTTAATTTGAGGAATTACTTTAATTCCCTAGTGGGTACTAGAATCCGCATAGACTGCATACGGGCCCGAGGAAGGCTCGGCCAACCCATGTGCATCTAAGGGTAGGTACATTACCAATTATTTCTCTAAACAATTTCTAGCAATCAATTTTGCCCCAAGTGGTAATCAGTAGGCGGAGGCCTTCACTGAAAATCCTGGTTAGGTCCAACCATTAATGAACTAACTCGATGATACTACCTAATGTATGATCAGGCCCGAGGAAGGCTCGGCCAACCTAATCACAATTAGATAGCTCAAAAAGCTATCATATAATGAAGGATAATTCCAGTATTTAGAGGAACACCAGACAGAAGCGTCCTGCATGTTCAACTGTAATATTGGACCTATTATCATTCACCTTAATGGGAGGCTATGATCTAGTTATCTATATAACTTTATCATTTTAAGGACCTAATAATTTAGAGGATTTTAAATGATATGTAACACTGACCGATAATTCTAAATCCTCCCACTGACTTCACCAAATCATATAGAGGACTAGCTCTTATTGGTCTATTAGACACCTAAATCAGTCACACTGATTTTTCTTAATGGCATGGGTGAGTGCCAAGTATCAAGGTACCTTAATCAAAACTTGATCGACCAAATTGGCCAGGTAAGAGAGATCATGGGAGGGTTACGCCATTAACCTCTTTCCTAGACACCAACTATGTTGGCCAGGTAAGAGGTAGCCCCAATTAAAAAACCATGATCAAATGCCGACTTACCTTAGACACCAATTGGTTTATCAAGTTGATTTAGGTTATCCTTGGGAACTCGGGCTCGACCACTAAGCCACAATCAGATCCAATTGAAATGTTTGGATATGATAAACTACAACTATTGAGTTTGATCATTTTATAAACCTTGATTTAGTCTAGTTCAACTATTGATTAGATTAAATCATGTTTCTTAAGTTAGTCCATTTCAATTTGATTTCATGATTAGGTCTAACCTAGTCAACTAATCTGATTGTGCTAACCCATCCCCAAATCCCATGTTCAAATTTAAATTTTAATTCGAATTTCAAATTTTGAATTTTAAATCTTTATTTGAAATTCAAATTTTAAATTTTAAATTCAACATTTAATTCTTTATTAAATGCATTATGATCATGGATTCAAGGTGTCAATTTATTCCAAATATAAACAATTTATATTTAAATTTTGTGGTCATAATAAATTTAAAACTGAAATTTCATAAACATCAATTATGCATAATTTCACAAAAATAAACTATTTATTTTATGATACAAATTAATCTCAATTTTGTGCTAGGACAACCTTTTCACTATAAGGGGTTAACTTTATAGCAGGACAACTTTTTAATTCAGCACAAGATTGATATTTTATCAATAAATCTAGATCTAATCTAAATTTAAAAATTGAATCATGCATAATTCTAGATATTATAGGCCAATTCCATCGGCCAACCTGGCTCTGATACCAATTGAAGGGAAAATTTCCCGAGTTGTCCGATAAAATCGAACGCCAGGCATGAAAAATCAGTTTTAAAATTTTTTTTTATTTTATTTATAACAATTATAAATATTAAATTTAAATTTTATATAAAATTACCTCAAGCCCGTAGCGGAAGTTGGTCGAGGTAATTTGAATCTGGATCTGGATCTGGATCCCTGAAGGTAGCTCTGCAAGGCCTGGATCTGCAAGCCCTCTATTTCGCACGCACGTCAAGCTTCGCAAGAAGGTTGGATGATGTCTTTACTCGTGCAAAACAATCTTTTGCAAAAGGGACCCTTAGAAGAAAAGAAATCCAGAAAAGGACCTTCCCTTTTCTCTTTCTTTCTTTCTTCTCTTTCTTTCTTTCTTCGGTTTCTTTTCTCCCGTTTCTTCACAGCACGCCTAAGCCACAGACGCCCGTCTCTTGATCCTGATCACAGAGGGAATAGAAGGGAGGAGAGGACATCGGATCTGGGCCGAGCTCCAAACCACCAGAGAGAAAGGACTCCTTCCTCTCTCTTCTTCTTCTTCTCCACAGAATCAAAAACTCCTTCTGTCTGACTATTTTCTTCTCAAGAAAATTCTCATCCTCTCCTCTTCAAGATGATACGGTGGCCTCAAATAGGCCAACGCTAAGAGGAGTTAAGAGGCGCTATTGACCAAGCATTAAAGAATTCATTTATGGATGAATTTCATAACGCTTGTTTCAAAACAAACGGTGAGAAAAAACTAATGAATCGATGAAAACGTGCCAGATTTCAAAGATCTAAATGAACCGGAATGTAGCCGGTTCAAAACCGAACATTCCGGTCCAGACGGCAAGCCGAACGGAGTCCGGATGGTGGCACGTCGTGGCGTTGAACCAAGGACGGAGAAGACTCTGTTTTTGCTCCCAGGCTTCCTTTCCATCGCGGCTCACAAGCATCTCTTAAGGGTCCATGAGCTTAAGGGTCCATGGGTCCACAGGAGGTATTTAAATGGGATTTAAGTTAACCATTGAAATGGTTTTAGCCAAATAGGAAATGGGTTAGCCCATTTTGTAATAAAGCAAGCCTATTTGGTTCTAATCCAAATTGACAGCCGATTTAAATGATTTTTGACTCGGAAAAAATTCCACATGAGTCCGACTCATGGGAAATTCAATTGGGTCCAGTTTCGGCTCGATCCAAGTCCGACTTAGATTAGAACAAATACGAAATTAAATCCCACTTAAATCATGATCGAGCCCAATTACACTAATTTAGACCCAATCAAATCCAATCTCAACAATTGAGTCCTGATCAAGTTCCATTACATTAATTGAAACTTGATTGACCCGAAATACAGACTTAATTAGTTGTTCATCCATGAAATTTAGCATATAGCTCATGTTCAGTGCTAGCTGAATATAGACAGAACCAAATTCCAAATGACCCACAATTTAATTCTTAATTAAATTGGGTTAAGACCTTCTTACTTAGTTTGACTAATGTGCGTGACTCCGATAGGTTCGAACACTAAGCCGGTAGTACATGGACTACTCCATGCACTAATCGAGGTGACTATCTAGCAATGATACCCGACGTCCGGATAGGTCGAATATGCAAAGCAACATTCAAGAACCTAGACGTATGGTTGTTGCATAATTCATCCCTATGACCATCGATGCTCAAGATGACCTCAGAGTGGATTGTCGAACTCTGGGTCCGGTCATCCATAGTGTATTTCAATTAATCAAATCAAGTGACCATCACTTGGTTTACCCTGGCCAAGGTTTTACTGAATTGAAATACAGCGAGACATCAACTCCTATAATCTGGAGCGGTCAATCCCATCTTGACTCGTACACAGACTTTGCGAGTACTTGACTGCACCCAGCATCCTTCCGATCCCTGAATTAGAAATTCAAGTCATCCAGTGCCTAAGTACAGTGAGTTGCTTGCAAGTCACCGTGACAGTCTCAGGTCTAAGGGGTACTTATGCCCATACGCTTTGCGAGCTAACTCCCGACAGTAGAGTGCTACGCAGGTGAGTCACTGTTCAGTGATGATGTACTCCTACATCTCACCTGTATGCCATACAGTGTCTCCACACTTCTTGGTTTAAGAGGACAACCAACTAAATGACACACAACGACCTATACTTGACATAGCTATTGTCCAATTGACAGCTCATCATTTGGTCGCGAACTGGTTTAAGGACTAAATGATAAAACCTCTTTTATCCACTAAATTAGTCCTAAGGACTTCATCACAATACACAGGAGTTCAATTTGAAGATGTAACACTTGTGATGAATAGAAAATTGCCAGAATAAATTTTTATTCATTTTAATAAAATATATACATAATCCAATTTCTTATAATTAAAAATTGGCTTTGGGACACAATTCCCAACAGGGCGCGCGCGGCAGGCTGAGCAGTGGCCGGGCGGGCCACTGCCTTGCGCAGCAGGGCATGCGCAGGGCGCGCACAAAGTGGCGATAGTGGGCGCGGGCGACGCCCATCTTCGGATGCACGGGCCAGAACCTTGGCCGAGCGGGCGCAGCAGCACGCCTGCTATTTGTCAAAGTCCCTACTCCTGATAGCTTTCGAATAAATCAAAGGATCATCGTTCTCAACGATGTGGGCTTCATCATTTTCAATGATAAACCTATATCTTTCAGGTGCTCTTCGCACTCTTTCTAACCTTCGAAGAGAAGATGTGTGTTGTGGTTGTGCCTCATCTATGGGTACATCTGGTCGAGAAATATCTTGTATCCCTATTTGTAGGTCTTGAACTTCTTCAAGTTCAATTCTCCTGTCACTGCCACTTTCTAGGATAAACTCTTTTTTGAAGAAAGTGGCATGCCTACCAACAAAGACTTTTTGTTCAGTAGGTTGATAGAAGAGGTATCCTATACTCTCTTTAGGATATCCTACAAATAAACACTTATCTGACCTAACACTTAGGTTATGTCCAAAAATTTTTTTTGACATAAGCTGGACAACCCCATATCTTAAGATACTTAAGATTGGCTTCTTACCTCTACATGTCTCATATGGAGTGCTAGATATAGATTTAGAAGGTACCCTGTTCAATATATATATAGCAGTTTCTAGGACAAATCTCCAGAAGAAAATAGGAAGATCTGTAAAGTACATCATGAACCGTACCATATCTAATAAAATACGATTTTTTCTTTCTGCTACACCATTTAACTGTGGTGTATACGGAGGGGTCCATTCAGAGAGAATACCCTTTTCTTTAAGATGATCTAAGAACTCATTTGAAAAGTATTCACCTCCTCGATCTGATCGAAGGATTTTTAATACTCTTTCCAGCTTGTTTTCAACCATACTTTGATACTCTTTAAACTTATCAAAGATTTTGGATTTATGTTTCATAAGATACATATATCCGAACCTTAATAAATAATCAATGAATGTGATGAAATAAGAGTATCCACCTCTAGCTTGAGTTGTTATAGGACCACATACATCTGTATGCACAAGTCCTAATAACTCACTTGCCCTTTCTCCATGTCCAGTGAATGGAAACTTGGTCATTTTTTTCATAAGACAAGATTCACAAGTTTCTAATGATTCATAATCATGAGGATCAAAGAATTCTTCTTTGTATAACTTGTTTATTCTTGACTCATTTATGTGACCTCGGCAATGCTATAGGAAAGTGTTATTCACCTCTTCTCTCTTTCATTTTTTACTTTCATCAATATGAAATATATTGTCATTAAGAAATAGAACTAGAAGATCATTTTTCATAATGCCATTGCAATAATGCTCATTAGAAAAAGAAATAGAGCAACCATTGCCCTTTCCATTAATTTCAAATCCTTGTTTTAACAATAAAGAAATAGAAATTATATTTTTGATAATTTTAGGCATATAATAACAGTCTTCCAAGTCCAAGAGCTTGCCTGAAGACAACTTCAAAAAGTAGGTTCCAATAGCTTCAGCCCGGATGAACTCTCCTCTAGCGCCATAAAGCTCGAAGTCACCATTCTTCAAACTTCTAATTTTTTGTAGTTCCTGCAATGACTTGCTGATATGAGAATCACAACCGATATCTAATACCCATGAATTTGAATTTATAGATGCCAAAAACAGGGTTTAATTATATTAGGATATCATCATAAGCCATTAGAAAACAGTAATACTAGCTTTTCTAGCAACAAAATTTATATATAATACTCTGACTTCCTATGATATTTATTATGTTTTAGAAATTATGGCAGAAGAATTATATTTTATATAGATTCTAAGAATAAAAAGGCATTAGCACAATCGTAAGGTTGCTTGTTGTCATAGATTTAAAATATGAAAGCATTCTCTTCACATGCAAGATAAGGGATGGTGTTAGATTCCAACAATAAATTATTTTTTTAAAAAAAAGAAACATAGATGCATCAAAGTATCATCGTTCAAACTTACCTGATGCTTATCGGATGATCCGAACGAGGGAGACAGAATCGCAAAGCCTTCATTCTGATCGTCAAAATAGGAGAGAGAAATGTTTTGGGACCAAGGGGTTATATTGGGAAGAGCTCTCATACACTTATGTGACTCTCTCTGTTACAAAGTCTACTCCCTACTACAGAGGCTATCTCTTCCTTTGAACTCTCAAGCTTCTCTCCCCAGCTCTCTCTTTCTCTCCCTGTTACAAAAGCTCCTTCTTTCTCCCATAATCCCACGAACCCGACGTGGACCACTTCCTCTGGAGTGAGCAAGATGTGGAGTGGTTATGTGGTGCAACTGCATGGAACAAAGAACTGGCTTCCCATGCTACTCCCCCACATCCCACGTTCTCCCCAATAGCCATGCATGGCTTAGAGGTACTTCAAAGCCTCCCGGGTCCCACGTTGCATGAGATTATGCCATGCAACAAAACTCGTGCGTCACGCGGGTTAGTTCGGAAAACTTCCCCCATCCGTTGTGCATAGTTCTTGAGGTGGGACCCAGGCGCGGATGCGTGATGGCTCGGGAGTAGGCTTGGAACACGCATCCCACGCTCCTCACTCCCACGTCCATGCAATGGTTACCGTGCATGATGCGGGATGGCTCGGCTCGAGCTTCCTCCTGCTCGGCGAATGCATGGGACTCACCATCATCTTCACGTCGGGATGGTTCTCCTCCTCGCATGGAACTCGGAACACACGTCGGGTATGGTTCTCCTCGCATGGAACTCGGAACGCGCTTCCTCCCGCGCGTCGTGTGGTTCCTCTGGCGTGGGGCTGAGACAACCAAGACGCTCGTAAGTGCTAGAGATCGTCCCGGATCATCGGATGATGGGTAAGTTGGGATCAAACTTTGAGCCTCAGGAAGAAAAATGTTGATGCACTCTTGCTGCATCATCATTGCAACCACCAAGATCAAGAACATTTGCAGCAATTTCCCCCTCCCAAGAGGAGTCAAATGGAGATAGAAAGCATGGTATGACTCCATACTTGCTCCAACCACTAGCTTTTCGGTCTCGTTTCAAATCCAGGAAGAAGGGCTATCCAATTTATAGCTCAAAATGATTCTTGATACATGGCATCTACAATGGCAAAATCTAGTGCCATATCTTTCGATTCAATTCTTAGCATAGTCACCCTTTCCAACTGGATACATGCAAGCTATAAAATTCCAAAATGGTATCTCGATCCCCATTCAATACCTACCATTATCGCATCTATAATGGAAAAATCTGGAGCCATATCTTTTCCATTCAATTCTTATTATGACATCATTTTTTGAAAATATACTAGGCATCTACAATGGGAAAATCCAATGCCATATCTCTCTAATTTAATTCTTATCATAATCACCTTTTCTAAATCCATGGATGGCATTTATGATAGATAAAAATCTAATTCCATGTCTTTCCCATTCATTACTTACCATACTCACTTTTTATAAATAGATACATGAATCTAATATGGGAAGATCTAGTACCATAATTCATGATATTTGGTTTTTGGCTAATCTAATATAGTAGATCATGACCAATAATAATGGTTTTCATATTAGAAGGCTCTTCGTTAAGTTTGATTAGGAAGCATTTGGAGCAAAATACTCATGGAAGCATTCCACCTTTACTGTAGAAGTGCACATTAAAATCTACCCAAATATCCATTAGTTGTGATTGCATGCATGAACTTGTGATTGCATTTTAGCCTAACTGCATCATGCATCCTCTACTACCTAAATCCTTCGTATATTCCTCATGAAGTGCATCAAATCAATCCACATTGAAATTCTATTTTACGAAGGAAACCTTGTATGATTTATGGGCATTTTGCTTTTCTCTGTCAATTGTAAAATTTAGTTAGTATAACAATTAAAATGTTAGTGGAGTTTACCAAAAACTAAAATGCTAGTGATCTTAAATTTTTTCATTAAAAATTTGTGGGAGCAAATCTAAATAAATCTAACAAATCTCCATCCCAAAATTCATATTTTGTTATCACAAAAATCTGGACCCAATGCTGCTACTTCTCCATGGGGTATTTGCTTTTCTGCAAGTTATTTTCAAATGGGATAATAATAAAACACGATTTGTATAAATTGTGTTTTACGAAAAACAGTGGAGCACTTGTTTTTCATAAAACACATGGGACACAAACCATGCTTTATGACCAATTTTGAAAAAATAGGTCTAATAGGAAACAAACAGCCTCTAAATAGAATAATTAAAATGGATATATTGATTTATGAGGTAAAAAGGACTGGAAAAGTTTTACTGATGAAGTACTAAGACGAAGAAAACCTTAGTAGAAATCCCTCAATCATGTCACTTGGAATCCCCACAATAACAACATGAGCCTAATGCCCTAAAATAGTTAATTTATCTATATATAGATACTTTACTTGGAACTATTTACATATGATGATATTTAAGCATACTGCACGCAGGGACCACCACAATGGGTTTTAGTTCCAAGTTCCGGATAAGATAGCTCAACGAATAAAATTCTTTTTAGAGAATACAACTGCTAAAATTTTTATATATAAGGTGTCGGGTTACCCCCGCATGTGTTGCGACGATCGCAGCGGAAACACACGCATGGGGTTGTTCATCACATGAATGTCCCAGGAAAGGTAGATTTCAAAAAAATTCTGAGTTCTTTAACTCAGAAAATTATGAATTCTAAAGAAAAGATTAAAATTAAAACTTAATTGATTTTAATTCTACAATTAAGAATTGTAAAGATTCTATCTTTATCTTTGAGCAGATAGATTTTCACCGCTATCTGATGATCGATGGATTCGGATTCGCCTGAACCCGTACAATTGTCTGACCTCTATAGGTATCCACACAAGGTACAGATCGCTCCAAGCACCTTGATCTCACTGAGGTGCTAGCTTCCTTGCAGAGATCTTCTCTTTGAAAGTTGGAACTCCTCTAAGCAATCAACTCTTAGTTACTTCCAAGAGGAGGAAGAAAGAAGAAGAAGAAGAAGAAGCGAACCCTTCTCTTTTTCTTGGACAAAGGAGGAAGATGGAAGAGAGCTCCCTTGCAGCTGAGGAAGAGGAAGAGGAAGAGAGGGCTGAAATCAACAATCTCTAATGCATGCCCTAGCCCTCACGCCTCCCCTTCTTTTATAGGCAACTCATGCCTAGCTAAACAAGGAAAAAAAAATTTCAAATCTTTTTCTTGTTTCACCCCTCCCAATCCCTTACTTAAAAGGGATTGGAGAGAATCAAGGACAGGCAACTTGGCCTCTCCTTGTGCCGTGTGGAAGCCCAAGAAAAGAAGGAGGAGGGGCGGACACCCCTCCTCTTGGGTGTGGGGAAACCAAGAAGGAAAGGAGGGGCGGACGCCCCTCCTTTTCTTGGCGTGAATCAAGGAGAGGGGCGGACGCCCCCTTCCCTTGTTTCACCCACATGAAGGAAGGGAGAGTCCCTTCCTTTCATACTTAGATTTTTTAATCTGATTAGGAATCATGTGGTCCCTCTTGATTAATTGAATCCTAATCCAATTAGGGCCTAATATGTCCTCCAATTTGACTTATGTAAATCCTAATCCAATTAGGATCCAAATTGGACTTTTATGAATTAAGTTCTTTATCAAATAAGGACTTCTAATCAATTAGAACTTCCATCTTTATCTAATAAGGTTAAGCCTAATTGATTTGGTCCAACTGAATTAATCAAATTGCAATCCAATTGTAAATCTTCCTTCTTTAACTCACTAACTCTTAGTGGGTTAAACCAATTATCAATCAAATTGACAATCATGATCTATTGCGATTCTAAATCGCAATCCAACCATCGGAACGATCAAAACCTCTTATGTCTGTGACCCCATAGGTTCTAATCTATCTGGTAGTGAGATATATTATGATTTCCATCACAATATCATTGAAACTCTTTTTAATGGGTTGAAATAATTTCAACTCTTCTCTTAAGGGTTCACTGATCATCAAGTGAATGCTTTCGAGTCTCACAATCCATTAGTGACACCTAACAGCATATAGTGGCAACCCAGCAGAACAGAATAGATGAATCTCTAGATGCAGTTAACGTATGATACAGTCCCTCTATCGTGGATTCCAATAAGATGGAGGTCATGGATAACTCGTCAAACTCCATCGTCTGTCATATGTCAAAATTTATTTGGCTCAAGTTCGAGATTGGAAAACTCTTTTTCTAAAATGCCCTAGCCAAGGTCTTTCGAGCTCAATCTCATAAATCACATAGGATCTCTCCTAATCTATCAAGGTCGATAGATCTCATCTAGGTGCAATCCTAATCTAACAGTAAACCTACTGAGCCAATCTCACCACAAGGACCCTGATGCATAGGGCCCATGTTTATGCACTCGTCAAACTATAGCAACCTCACTGTGAATAGCAGAGGCATCACAGGTCTAAGTATCAGTCATACAACTGCAGCATTAAGTAAGTCACTGACAAGTGGATAGACATTTAAGTGACTTCTTGCTTTGGTCACGCTCGGTACTCTTATTCTCTAACAAGCACTTGCGCAATCACTCCAGTATCCCCACACTGTAGACTCAAGACTTGTCCATCAAAGAAAGTGATATGTGCACTAATCTCATCGGATCGATCACCATCCTTCGTGATGATCCATCGATCAGAAGCAAATCAAAAATTAATCATCAATGACACATGCCTTAAATTCTCAACTCTTGAGAATATGTGTCATTATCTTATTAATTTTTTGGACGATTCATGGACACATAATAACATGAATGATAAGAATGCCCAATTTTATTAATTAATAAAAAGGTCAAGTACGAATTTATGTCCCAGAATAATTACAATGTGTCTGCTAAATTGGCTTTTAGGGCATACTTCTAACAATCTCTTACTTGCACTAAAGCCAATCAGACATATATCTAAGCCTCATCTTCTCAAAATATGCTTCTGTCTTCTGCTGACTTAGCTGCTTAGTGAATGGGTCTGCCACGTTGTCCGTAGAGTCTACTCTCTGCACCTCTACATACTTCTTTTCGAGGTAGTCACGTATCAGATGATATCGCCGCTCTATGTGCTTCGACTTCTGGTGAGACCTTGGCTCCTTAGCTAGTGCTAAGGTACCATTATTATCGTAGTAGAGTGTGATGGTATCTGATGACATCACACCTAACTCTTCAATAAACTTTTTATACCAGAATACTTCCTTTGCAGCTTTAGAGGCGGTAATGTACTCAGCTTCTATGGTAAAATCTGCAATGATCGGTTGTTTGGAATTCTTCCAATTTACTGAACCGCCATTGCATAAGAACACATATCCTGATGTAGACTTTCTATCATCAATGTCAGACATAAAGTCTGAATCTGTATATCTTTCTACCTTTAGTTCCGATCCTCCTCCAAAGATCAAGAACATATTTTTAGTTCTTCTCAAGTACTTAAAAATGTTCTTCACAACTATTCGGTGCTCCTCGCCTGTATTCGACTGATATCTGCTTGTGACACTCACAACATGTGCTATATCATATCGTGTACATAGCATGGCATACATGAGGCTCCCTATAACTGAAGCATAAGGGATCTTGCTCATGCATTGAATCTCTTCAGATGTATTGGGGCATATCTTCTTGGAGAGATGAATCCCATGCCTAAGAGGTAGTAATTCTCTTTTAGAGTTTTTCATGCTGAACCTCTTCAGCACTTCCTCTATGTACATTCTCTGTGACAAGCCAAGCATCCTTTTAGATCTATCTTTATAGACCTTAATTCCCAAAATATAAAATGCTTTCCCAAGGTCTTTCATAAAGAACTTCTTAGACAACCCTACCTTGACCGAAGTTAGCATGGGAACATCATTCCTAATTAGAAGGATATCATCCACGTACAATACGAGGAATACAATAGCTCTCCCGCTAACCTTCTTATAAATACATGGTTTCTCTTCATTTTTGATGAAATTAAATGATTTGATTACATCGTTGAACGAGTGTTCCATCTCCGAGACGCTTGCTTTAGTCCATAGATAGATCTTTGCAGTTTGCAGACCTTGTGACTACTATTACTGGAAGTGAAACCCAAAGACTGCTCCATAGATATCTTCATCAAGATATCCATTTAGAAATGCAGTTTTCACATCCATCTGTCATATCTCATAATCATGATATGCTGCAATGGCAAGCAATGTTCGAATGAATTCAGCATGGCTACAGGTAAAAAGGTTTCCTGATAGTCAATGCCTTTGCACTGACTATAACCTTTCACCACTAGCCTTGCCTTATAGGTCTCTACCTTATCATCTGAACTTAATTTTCTCTTATAGATCCATTTACACCCAATAGGTACTATACTTTCTGGTGGATCTACCAAGGTTCAGACTTGGTTAGAATGCATGGAGTCCATCTCTGACTTCATCGCTTCCAGCCATTTCTTGGAATTGATGTCTAACATCGCCTCGTTGTAGGTATTGAGATCCTTACAATGATCCCTATTTTTCATGAGGAACACTTTATCTACTTTCTCTGTAAGCATACCTAAGTACCTTTCAGGAGGATAGAAGATCCTACTAGATCTACGAGGTGGAGGAGATAATATATGTACTGGCTCAATATGAATAAGTTCTATAGGCACAGTAGCTCGTTGCTTCTTAGAGACTTTCTCTTCAAACTCAATTTTTCTCCTACTGTCTTCAAGGATAAACTGTTTTTTCAGAAAAACAGCATGTCGGCTCACAAACACTTTGTGATTCTCTGGAACGTAAAAATTGGATCCTAGTGACTCTTTAGAATATCCAATAAAATGAGCACTAAATATCCTAGCCTCTAACTTGTCCGCCTGTTGTCGCTTGATATGGGCTGGACATCCCCAAATCTTGAGATGACCAAGACTCGGCTTCTTACCATGCCATATCTTATACGGTGTGGTAGGAATAGACTTAAGAAAAACTCTATTCAATATGTAAATTGTTGAAAATAGGGCATCTCCCCAAAGAAATAAGGGTGAATCAGTGAAGCTCATTATGGACCTGACTATATCCAATAGGGTCCGATTCCTCCTTTCTGACTATACCATTCTCCTTGAGATAAACACGAAACTCTCCACTAAGGTATTCACCTTCTCGATCGGATCGAAGAACCTTAATAAGTTTTTTTGTTTATTTTTCTACTTCATATCTGAACTCTTTGAACTTTTTAAAAGCTGCAGATTTGTGTCTCATAAGATACACATGCCCATACCGAGAGCAATCATCGGTAAATGTTATAAAGCAAAAATAGTTACCCCTATCCTGCACATCGAATGGGTCACACACGTCAGTGTGTACTAGGGTAAGTATTTCAGTAGACCTCTCCCCATGTCCTACAAAGAGTAATTTGGCCATTTTTTCTTGAAGGCAAGATTCATAAATTGGATATGACTCGAAAATCAATGAGCCTAAAAGCCCATATTTCTCCAGTTTATTTATTCTATCTTCTCCTATATGACCAAGCCAAGGTGCCACAAATACTTTTGCTTTATCTCATCTCTAGATCTTTTGGATCCTATGGTACTCACTGTTTGCTCAGATACATTCACAGATACATCCAAATGTAAGTGATAGAGACTGTCAATCATAAAACTACATATAACCATTTTATTTCTCAAATAAATGGAACAGTAGTCTTTATTGAAATTGAATTCAAAATTTTTCTGTGTTAAACAAGATACAGAAATCAAGTTTCTGCTAGCAGCATGTACAAAATAACAGTTCCTAAGTATCAAACTAAATCCAGACGGTAAGCGTAAAGGATAGGTGCCCAAAGCAACAGCAGCAACTCTTGCTCTATTGTCAACCTGAAGGATTATTGCACCTTCCATGAGCCTTCTATTTTTCTTTAGACCCTGTATAATAGTGCATAAGTGAGCATTAGAACTAGAATTTATAACCCAACTGAAAGTAGAAGAAATCGTTAGATTAGTTTCAATAATGAGCATATTTGACATACCTTCAGAAGGCGTGTCACCCTTCTTGCTCTTTATACTCCCCATATAGATAGGATAGTTCCTCTTCCAATGGCCGTCTTCGTTGTAATGGAAACACTTTCCCTAGTCATCGGCTTTTTCCTTTGGAACATTCTTTCTTGGCTTCTTCTCGGTCTTCTGCTTCTTTGCAGGCTTCTTCTTCTTTCCAGTAGACTTTCTCGTGAAAGTAGAAGCCAACTCGGCAGCGAAAACTGTGCCTCTTGAACTCTTCAAGGCTCTTTTCGTAGTTACCAACATATGTAACAATTCCATCTTGGTGCATTCAATTTTGTTCGTATGGTAGTTTACTATAAACTGCCCGTATGAAGCAGAAAGGAATTGCAGGATCAAATCCGTTTGCAATTCCTTGTGCATAGTCATGTCGAGCTTCTCAAGCTCCTCCAAGTCTTTTATCATGGTCAGACCATGATCATGGATAGACTGCCCTTCATGTATCTTGGCCTTGAAGAGCTTCTTGGACACTTCAAACCGAACTGTGCGACCCTGTTCATCATACAACTCTTACAGGTGATTCAATATGTCCCTGGCAGTTTTCATGTTCTCATGCTGGTATTGTAGTTCATTGGACATGAAGGCTATTATGTAGCACCTAACTTTATTGTCATCGTCCGTCCACTTAGCATGCGTCTCACACTGTTCAGCAGTCGGACGGGCTAGTAACACAGGGGTGTCATGGTCCAGCAGATATCCTAATTTCTCACAACTTAAAATAATTTTCAAGTTGCGGAGCTAATCTTTATAATTGGGTCCGGTCAATCGGTTTTTTTCAAGGATACGAGTCAAGGGATTAGAGGCTGACATTTTATCTGCAGAGAATAAAAATTCTAATTAAAATTTTGTACTTAAATTTCTATTTGTTTTAGGAACTTTTAAAACAAACGTCTCCCACTATTTTCTTGAATCTCTTACACTCCTCTATTTCCTTGAATCTCTTACACTCCTCTAGTAGAGAAACAAAAATCTGTGACTCTAGATTTCAAGTGAGGTGCTACGGTCCGACTAATTTACATGCCACCTCACCTAACAGTTATTGATGACACATAAATGATGGGTGTACAACTCTTTGTACAATGCTTTTCAAGTAAGTTGTAGCCAACTTGGTCTCCAAGTCATAAGGACCTCACCTAACAGTTATTGGTCTCGTTCCTTGGTTAAATCAGACCCACCATATTTTCCGTAAAAATAAAATCGTCATTGGGTCCTCACCTAACAGTTATTGGCGCCCAACCCCACCTTTACCCTCACAATATCTCATGTTAATAGAGAGGTCCAGTCTTCCGATGCAACTTGCCAACTATGTCCAGCCGAGATAACTTAACGCCGGAAAGACCTTAGCAACTCTACTATGGTGGAAGACTTCTAAACTTAATATCAAGTTTTCAGACTAGTAATTTGAACATTAAGCCATCCATAAAGATAATTAGCCCAATTCGCCAGGTAAGTAGGTAGGAGGCTTCCCGTGCGAGCACGGTCCTAATTAAGTAGCCATGTTTAATACTTTCCTAGACACCAATTGATCAATTAACCAATAATGAGTTAGCTCAAAGTATCTTTCACTACGATTGAAAAAGGAGATGCATCAAAGTATCATCGTTCAAACTTACCTGATGCTCATCGGATGATGGGTAAGTTGGGATCAAACTTTGAGCCTCAGGAAGGAAAATGTTGATGGACTCTTGCTGCATCATCATTGCAACCACCAAGATCAAGAACACTTGCAGCAATTCCCCCCCTCCCCCCCCCCCCCCCCCCCCCCCCCCCCCCCCCCCAAAGAGGAGTCAAATGGAGATAGAAAACATGGTATGACTCCATACTTGCTACAACCACTAGCTTTTCGGTCTCGTTTCAAATCCAGGAAGAAGGGCTATCCAATTTATAGCTCAAAATGATTCTTGATACATGGCATCTACAATGGCAAAATCTAGTGCCATATCTCTCGATTCAATTCTTAGCATAGTCACCCATTCCAACTGGATACATGCAAGCTATAAAATTCCAAAATGGTATCTCGATCCCCATTCAATACCTACCATTATCGCATCTATAATGGAAAAATCTGGAGCCATATCTTTTCCATTCAATTCTTATTGTGACATCATTTTTTGAAAATATACTAGGCATCTACAATGGGAAAATCCAATGCCATATCTCTCTAATTTAATTCTTATCATAATCACCTTTTCTAAATCCATGGATGGCATTTATGATAGATAAAAATCTAATTCCATGTCTTTCCCATTCATTACTAACCATGCTCTCTTTTTATAAATAGATACATGAATCTAATATGGGAAGATCTAGTACCATAATTCATGATATTTGGTTTTTGGCTAATCTAATGTAGTAGATCATGACCAATAATACTGGTTTTCATATTGGAAGGCTCTTCGTTAAGTTTGATTAGGAAGCATTTGGAGCAAAATACTCATAGAAGCATTCCACCTTAACTGTACAAGCGCACATTAAAATATGCCCAAATGTCCATTAGTTGTGATTGCATGCATGAACTTGTGATTGCATTTTAGCCTAACTACATCATGCATCCTCTACTACCTAAATCCTTTGTATATTCCTCATGAAGTGTATCAAATCAATCCACATTCAAATTCTATTTTATGAAGGAAACCTTGCATGATTTATGGGCATTTTGCTTTTCTCAGTCAATTGTAAAATTTAGTTAGTATAACAATGAAAATGTTGGTGGAGTTTACCAAATACTAAAATGCTAGTGATCTTGAATTTTTTCATTAAAAATTTGTGGGAGCAAATCTAAATAAATCTAACAAATCTCCATCCCAAAATTCATAATTTGTTATGACAAAAATGTGGACCCAATGCTACTACTCCATGGGGTATTTGCTTTTCTGCAAGTTTTTTTTTAAATGGGATAATTATAAAACACGATTTGTGTAAAATGTGTTTCATGAAAAATAGTGGAGCACTTTTTTTCATAAAACACATGGGATACAAACCATGTTTTATGACCAATTTTGAAAAAATAGGTCTTATAGGAAACAAACAGCCTCTAAATAGAATAATTAAAATGGATATATTGATTTATGTGGTAAAAAGGACCGGAAAAGTTTTATTAGATGAAGTACTAAGATGAAGAGAACCTTAGTAGAAATCCCTCAATTATGTCACTTGGAATCCCCACAATAATAACATGAGTCTAATGCCCTAAAATAGTTAATTTATCCATATATAGATACTTTCGAAAGATTAGATTAGGGGCTCCAACCTCGAACCTCCTGGATGGGCTCGAACCATTTATCTATGACGATATTTAAGCATACCGCACGCAGGGGCCACCACAATGGGTTTTAGTTCGAAGTTAATGGCGCAAGGAGAAGTCCTCTACCAATACGTCCTCCTCCGGATAACATAGCTCAACGAATAAAATTCTTTTTAGAGAACACAAATGCTAAAATTTCTATATATAAGGTAGATCCTTGATTAGGGATGCAATCGAGCCAATTCAAATCAAATAGCTAGATTCGATTCAAAATACTCGGGCTTGAAATTTGACTCAAAATTAATTGAGCCTTAATATTCAAGCTCGAGCTCAATTCGATCAAAAAAATAAAAATAAAAAAAATAATACTCGAGATCGACTCGACTTGACTCGAATATCAACTAAGCTATACTCAAGTCATAATTAAAAAAATATGATTAAAAATATAACATAATATGATATTTTTTAATATTAAATTAATAATATATTATAAATAAAATATGATATAATATATACATATATATATATATATTTATATATTTAAGCTTGCAAGTCTCGAGCTGAGTACTTTACTTCTCGAGCTCGACTCAAAAAACTATTCGAGTTAGTCAAGCTCGAAAACAATTGAGTCAAGTAGAGATTGGACCCGAGTCAAACTCAAGCAGCTCACGAGCTGCTCAATTCATTTGCATCGCTACCCTTAATCTGGGTAGGTAGCCTTTAACCTCGAGCAAAACTACCATGCAGCTCTAGTAATAGGAAAGGCAGCTCCAAACATACATTTTATAATAGTAAATTTTTATACATAAAAATTAGGCTTTTTATTATTTTTACTTAAATATATTAAAAAAAATGCAAGTAGCTGCCTATTTTGGGATATTTTTTTGTTTTATTGACAGATTTTATTATTTTTACTTAGATATATTAAAAAAAAACATTGCAAGTAGTTGCCTATTTTGGGATATTTTTATTGTTTTGTTGACAGAAATGTTCTACCGGCAGTATATTTTTAGATGGTAGTACAAGAATTAGAGTCCAACTTTTGTTCATTCTTTCCCAAGCTAGTCTTTCTTTAGTTATATACAAACTCACTCATGCACCATGACATATCAATGCAAATAATGAATCAGAAAAATTAGTTTCTTCTCCAACATGTTCCTCTTTATACTTCATAATTTTTTCCCATCTCTTATGCGTGAGTCCTGTATACACTGACCAGCGTACAGTGCTGCGATAGTGTTGATCATGGGATATCACCGTACGTAACAGAGCTTCTGTCAGCCTCTCCTCCGTTATCAGATTGCTAAAGCATGCCAGATGCTGGGAACGAAAGCTACAATGATCTTCCAAACAATAGGTGTTTCCAAGTGGGGTTCAAGTCATGTCTTCTTTGTAAGAAGAAGAAGGGTGGCTCGTCCTTGGGGCCTGGTCTTAGGCCTCACTCTACATTATGCCCCTCTTTTCCCTCATCTTGTTCCTTCTCCCTTTGTTTCCTAGCACTCCATGTTGTCCTAAGAATCTCTAGATAATTTTGCTCTACTGTCAAAGATCTCAAATTTCGCACAGCCAAGGCCCTCAATATAAAATATGATCCTTCTCTTAAACTAGATACAGCACCAAATTAGTTTATCTTAACTAAGGATTAGTTAAAGAAGTATTTATCTTAACATAAAGCCCAAATGTCTCATCTTTGATATCTAAAACCTAAACTTCCATGCATGGAAAAAAGCGTAACCTCTCAAGAAAACAAGCACATGCAAATTTTATTTGGAAAATGATAGAACTCTTAATAATAAACCTAGGATCTCATGTAAAAAGACCAGCCGGAAGATATAATTTGGATTTAGCTAGCAGGAGAATTGTGTGTGAGCCGAAGGACTTCGGTGGCCTTAGTCTCGGGCCTTGGAGAGTGGACTTGGGCTCTCACTATAGAATGGTTGAAGAGGATATTTACCCCAACGCAAGTAAAAAAAGACTAGCTAGAAAGTGTAATTTGGATTTAGCTAGCAGGAGAATTGTGTGGGAGCCGAAGGACTTCAGTGGCCTCAGTCCCGGGCCTTGGGGCTTGAAGAGTAGACTTGGGCTCTCACTATAGAATGGTTGGGGAGGATATTTACCCCAACGCTAGTAAAATGGCAGTGGCTGGTGCATATGATTACAGCCACATCAGGCCACTTGATTTTATGGTGCTATCTCCTCTCTTAGTATCCCTGTTTTGGAAGGTGGTTTGAAAGGTGGCTGTGGCTTTCAGATGTGAGCTCAACCGGCAGGCGAACAGAGATTTTGGCTAGATGCACAGTGTAGTTTCTGCAATTGTTTCAGGTTGCCTAGAAACCAGAAATCTTAATATCAGACCAAATAGAATATGTACCGTAGGGCAGTAGATGGGAGTGGAAGTTTACACTGACTATATCGAATGAAGGAACAGCAAAGCTTCTTCAGCTTGTGTCCAGACTGCCGGCTTAGTGGTTCGGGACGTATAAATCTTGCTACCAGTTCCTCAATCACGGAGGAGTTTGTGTGTCCTGTGGCCAAGCACTTATGGAAGAGAGTGATGCCAATGAGGGTGTAAATAGTTATATGGTTGATAATTAATTGGAATAAGCTTCAAATAGTGGATTATCTTTGGAATAGAAGATGGGGCATGGGTATAGCCTTAAACATTATATAGACGGTGGGATGAGATGGTTGAGCATTTGTTCCTCCATTGAAGTCCTATTAAGGCCTTATGGAAAAGAGTCCAACACAATTTCAGAGCTAGAGAGACCTCAGGATCCGTGCAAGTCCTACCGACAAAGTGGCAAGAGAAAAGTGGGTTTGAGGCCGGCATACTATGATGGGCGGGTAGCCGCTGCTCCACAACATTTAGAAACTTGCGAGAGAATGTGGCTCCTTCCAGGCCGCCCATGTTTACCGAGAGGCAAACAGTGTAACTGACTGGATGACTTTCTTTGCAGCACATCATTTTGGAGAATTCTTTGAGGAGAACCAAGCGGATGTTTTTTATTCTCTTCACCGGTTGTTTTTTTTGATCTTGTTGACTGTGCTCATGCATTGTAAAAGAGAAAAAAAAAGTGCCTCCTATGACAGGGCTTGCTGTTCCTCAAGCAAACCATGTGGCGGTCATAAGTTTGGCATGCCCATACTTGCCACTAATTCAGCCTAACAAGCTAGTTGGAAGAGTACGAAAACTAGAAAAGGACACCAAAGAGAGTTTGAGTAAATAGAAAATTCTCTACAAGGCTTTTTTGCTTATTTATTTGGCCAAATGAGGCCTCCCTTTTAATGGGTATTGTTATATATAATCAATGGCTATGAATACGTATGAATGTCATAAACCTAATGGTTAGGATCCTTCTGCATCATTTTCTAAAAGTTTCCGACTTTTGTAGGAAATGCTTAGAAACATACATAGAAAATATGCAGCCTCCCTTCGCAGAGTCTACCATGCATGTTCTAGTCAAATCCATGAGGTTCCAGAGAATTGTATAAGCCTTCAGAAATCTAGCTTTTTAAGGTCCCTTTTGGTACATGTATTCAAGAGAAGGAAATATATCCTAAATGTTATATGAAATGCACAGTCCATGACATTCTCCCTCACCTAGGCCCATGACATCCTCATCGCATCTTCATTAAGCACTTGGATTAGCTCATGGAACTGTCACAAGGCTTATGTAGGTTCCCAACTTGCTTTGCTATTATGTTCCCCCCTCTATTTCATTAGGTACTCACGACTTGGAGGTATACTATAGCCCCTCCATGTAGTAGGAAGTCATGATGCTAAGAGGATCACTCTTTTACTCACCTCAGCTAGGGTTTTTCAGGACAGACAGCAAAATTAAACAAGAAGAAAAAATAATTTACTTTGAGAATGTAAGAATCAATAATCTTGCATACATAGACTAATTTAAAGTTGACAAATCATAATCTTAAAAATATTATAAGGTGTCATTTGTTTGTGGAATAAGGAGGAGACATCCCTCAAAATAGGGGATATCCTCCGCAAATTCTAACCAAACATTAAATGATTCGGACTATCTCCCACACAGTATAAATCTATTCCAACAAAACAGTGCAAGATGGATGGGCCAACATGCTCGATTTCTACAGAATTTTCAGCTCAATCTTTACAAATAGTCAAACGGACTTCAATTTTTCCAACGAGACCCGTATCTTGGTCTAGGTTTTTTTCTATCGGCTTCCGATAAAACTGGCATCAGCGTAGTCAATTCGAATTGAGGACCATGAAAGCTGCCAGATAAAGAACCACGTTCTTTCCAAACCGCGTTAGGCTGAAACCGAAGTGTCTTCCAGCTAACTGGTGTCGCAGAAGAAGAAGTCCAAGCGGGAACAGAGAAAACTATTCTCCTTTCTCTAAGCCAAGAAGGGCTTCATTCAAAAGTACTACCTGACTCCTTGACTTCCTATATAGAGGGCATTCATGAAAGAGCCATTCCACTTGTTTTTTTTCTAGCCAACCTCATGGCCCAAAGTTAAGAGAAGCCATCAGGATAACATCCCAAGTGTTTTCAACCCTAGTCAGGCCAGAAGGAGACCGTGAATGGCCCTGTTGAGGTAGAAATGGTGGACCCATGGGTGGAGAAGGTGCAACTAAGTTTCTCCTTGTGACTCCCAATTGCACACTAAATGAGCCACCAAAGTGGTAGCACAGATGAAACGAACCTTTGGTTTCCACCGGGGTGGTTCAGGTTCGAAACGCGCGGGCGTCGATTAAATGCGGGGACCGGATGCCCCACGCCCGGACGTTACCGGTGGAAGCATTTCTGATCCGCTAGTACCGAGGTGGCGTTGAGGTGACGTACTCACACATGAGTGTTGATCCTAGTGGGGGAGCCCATGGGTCGGAGAGGGTACGCGAAAATTTACGGCCTGCATCGAACAAAAAAAATTGCACACTAAATTGGACTAGATCAGGTGATGGAACCTTAATTGGTACTTGGTATTCATATTAACGAATCATCTCAATTTTGTATCTATCCAGTCAGTGTTCACGCGTAAGGAGCCATGTCATCTATCTCTTAGTCAAGTAAAACGGGCTGCTGTGCCACTAGTAAATTGCAAATTTAACTGCCCTAAGTATTTTGGACATCTGATGCTTGATGTAGGAGTCGTCGAGTCGCAAAACTGGATCAGGACCTACCAGCTTCTACAAATTTGAGTCTAGGTCAGCCTTTTGATGCCTCGACAAAATTCGGGTCAAATAATGGATCAAATTTGGGTTGGGCATCTTGAGCTACCACCTTGATATGATAAAATTGAAAATGGTACGTAGGCAACCAAAATTTGGTTGACTCGGCTGAACAATTTGCCAACTTCAGTTGCTCGACCACGTATAAAATGAATATATTATGGTAACTTGCTGTTGGCTGCTTTCTAATCGTTCCTTTTAATATAAAATAATTTAGCTTTATATTTATAAAATCTTGAACTTGAGCTCGGTTTGCATTTCTTGATAAAGTCTAAGCCATATTTAGATTGAGTTTTAATTCTTTTGTTGTTTCTATGAAGCAAAAATTTTTTCAACCGGACCAGCCTCCCAGATTGACCAACTTAATCCAATATATTCTTCTTTTTTCCTGTGCTAACGCATATATTTAATTTCACAAAAAGTTGAATCCTTCGTGACATAATTGGATATTGAATTCTTCTCTATAGTAACTTATTTTAGTGAGCACTAGCTTATAATCTAAAAAGGAGACCCCTTGACGTCATGTTACTTGATCTTATTTTTATTTTTTTTAAATTTTGAGAGAAATAGTATGCGGCTTGGCCAGTGGTCAGTGCCATCTCAAACAACAGCCGACCTTCCATGCCACGAGTAATTGGCATGGGACCTAAAATGCCAACATCCTCTATGGTGCAGCCAGCAAACCACAAAGTACCATGTCCGAATGCCTGCCATTAGAAGATGAACAACCATCACATCCAAAAAAAATAAAAAAGTAATGAGTCTCGAAGCTCTCTAGATAGCTCCCTTTCACCAATTCAGAGAACTCTTCTAGAATGATTTGATACAAATGGAGCCACTCAATCCGCGGCTCTATTAATCTTTTTATATATATACTTAGCCTAAAAGGTACGGACTGTCTTGTTTAATATGACCATCTATGGTTGCACAGCATTTTGCAATTCTACTTGCATTCCATGAAGGACCCATGCTCCTGTGACAATTGACTTGCAGCTAAAAGTGGTTCCCAGAGGGCCCTAGGTCTATCATCCTAGAGGGTGATTCAGCCACCGTTATCAGTTGGATCCGAGAGGGCCCTAGGGGTGACGTCAGTGACCACCCATTGCTTCATGACATATGGACTATGGCGAGGGATGGATGAGCCTTTCAGGCTAAGCACATCTACCGTGAAGCCAATGGTGCTGCGGATTGGGTGGCTGCGTATGTAGCTCGCCATTCCGGAGATACCTTGTGGACTGGAGATGGGGAGCTGCCTTTGGCACTCCGAGGTATCCTATTTTTTGACTTTATTGGGTGTATCCGTACCCGTCAGGTATGATCCACCCGTATTAGCGCAAAAAAAAAAAAAAAAAAAAAAAAAAAAAAAAAAGGTTCCCAGCAAACCCACTTCCCACGCCGCACGGCATATCCATGAAGCATTGCATAGCGGATCCACTGGCCAGCAAGAGTAAATTATTTTTAGTTGCCGACTTACCTGCCCCCCAAGCCACCCTGATATGTGTGCATGGACCCACCTCAAACCAGCGTCATCCGAAGGCCAAAAAAGAAGCCTCTGTGGAGCCTAGTTGGAGTCACGAACGTCAGTGAAGATGAGGTGCTAAAAAAATAAGTGGAGAACTTGGTCACTCTCTCTTTCTGAGAGATCCATTCTACCTTAGCCTGAGGAAAGCTAAACAAGCAGCCTCCGTGGAAAGGAGGGTAGAACTTAATTAGTTTCTCTCTCTCTCTCTCTCTCTCTCTCTCTCTCTCTCTCTCTCTCTCTGTGTACATAAAGTTACCTCATGCAAGAAATGTTGCACCTTTCTGCAATTAAATACTAATCATCTGTTTTCGAAAATAAAGTTAGAAATATTAATATCTAGTTGAGGAACACCGAGTTCCCATCATATCCAGCCGACTCAGCAAAACTGTACGTGAGTTAAAAATAATATCTAGTTGGAAGCTTTTATTAGATAATTGATCATACCTCCTTATTTTAAATGCAGCAAAAGTGACCTCAGACGCTTGCGAGACGGCACTTCCACCTTGCGGAGCTTCCAAAGTTCCCATCCCAATCCGTCCCTGCCGCCTCTTTCTTGTGTCTCGCCAGTACTCGTTGGCTGAAAGAAAAATATTTTTTTTAAAACTAATATCACCTTGAGGAAAAAATAATTCTAATACATAAAGAGTTTTTACAGCTTTTTCTTTGTTTTTTATATGGTTGAATTTACAACTTTTCTTGAAAGCACTATTTTTTTTTTTTATTATTGGATCTATAAAAAGTTCTACCAACTATATAATGTTCTTATATAACACGCAAGAGAAAGAAACAAGTCTAGTTTCTAGATAATGTCCTCTCAAAAAAATCTCATAGCATACTTTTATTTCTCTTTTGATAAGAAAAATAAACTCGAGCATGAAAGCAAAGAAACTCCCACCTTCCCTTCTTATCCCCTCACCAAACCCCACCTCATCGTAATCCATACACTCCAAAACTTATATTAATCTATAACACAAGCTAACAACATGAAGGACCAAGTCAGAATCCATGCTTTAAAAAAGCAATAATAATAACTTTATAATTATCTCTAAGAAACAACATAAGAAAAAGTTATAAAAACTTGTGAACACCTAGCTACAAAGAATAATTGCAAATTCCCTGTACACCAACAAATAATCGTGATATAATTCCAAACCTAAAAATACAAAAAAAGAAATAGATAATGAACTAAACAAAGGCGGTCGCAGGCTCTTCCGCGACCGCTGACTTTCTCTGAGTCGAAATCTTGAACGGCCGCTTCTTCAGCGACAGAGGACTCTGCACCTCCTCCTCGTCGGCCGCCGCCAAACGCCAACTCGCGGCAGCTTCGGACCCGAACTCCGGCAGTGGCGGCAGGTTCAGATCGAACCCCCTCAGCCCCGAGCTCGCCGCCTCCAGCGTCGTTATCCCGCTCCCTCCGGTGGCTCCAGCGCCGGCGCCGCCGTCGTAGTGGCGTCTCTTGTGGCCCCCCAGCGCCTGCCCCGTCGGGAACGTCCTGTGGCACACCGAGCACTCGTGCGCCCTCCCCCCGCCGCCCGACGAGGAGGCGGAGCCGGTAGAGTCCACCTCCTCCGCCCCCCCGCCGGGGGTGTGGGGCGCCTTCCGGTGGCTGGCCTTGTGCCCACCAAGGGCCTGGTAGGAACCGAAGGCCTTACCGCAGACGGAGCACTTGTACTCCTGCCTTGTCTCCGGCGGCGCCGGTGGCGTGGGGGACGGGAGGCGGCCGTGACCGGCTCCGCCACCGCCACGGGCAAGCATCATGAGGCAGAGCGCGAGGTACTCCTCTTCAGTCGGGTGGTGATCAAAGAAGCGGTGACGCTTCGTCCGCTTCCGCTTTGCCCACCCCTCCACCCTCTGCGGCGGCGGCGGCGGCGGCGACGCCTCTCTCGATTCAGCAACACGAGACTTCAACACCAAAGCCGGCACCGGCGCCGGAGTTTCCAGAGCCATCAGAGCTCCAAACAGCAACAAGATGAGAAGAGTAGAAGAAGAGTCGAAGAAGAGAAGGGGTTCAGTTGGAGAGAGAACTAAAGAGTAGAGAGCAAGGAAAGGGTGTTGGATGGCATAAATAGGTGGTGGCGAGTGCCGTCAAACTTGGGGGGGGGGGGGGGGTGCTGGAGCAGGTTAAGCGGCGCAGGAACACGTTAAGTAGCAGGAGTACTGCAGCGAGAGTCGACTTGTTCTTCATTCAAAACAATACAAAACCGTCTCTCACGATGGAGAGAGTCTTCTCGTACTGTAAACAATAACGTACGAATACAAGACTAATATGGGGTTAAATTTAAAGAAAGGAGGCATCTTATTGGATAGAATGTGGACATAATACTGTAGAGAAGGGACACCGTACCGTAATCCTGGCCTTTTCGTGGCTTTTGCCTTCCTACTGTGCCACGTGGCATGTATATCTGTAAATTAGAACTGACCTCTACGCGAAGGATAAGGAAGTTTGGGTGTGAAACAGTGCGAGAGGTTGACACGTGTTTCTCGTTTCCCCTTTGCGCATTCAATACATATGTTCGTCAAGCCACGTAACGTGTGACCGTCTATGTTTGGTGCGGACCACGTGGTGTTGAATTGGTCTAATTCTCTTCGGTCGTCTCCTCGGCTGCGCTTGGTCTCAGAGCTCGGTTTGGGCCAGCGGAAACTCGCTGCAGCCATTTGATTAACCAAAAATAGGATTGAAGTCCATTCCTTGATAAGCTATTTCGGAGGAAAAAAGCCCGATGGCCTATTTGGATAATCGAACTGAAAATCTTATAAAATTTATGGATTGAACCAGTACAATCAGAACTAGCATTGGAATGGACCACATATGACCATTTATATTTGGTGCTGAGGTCTTTATTTTAGCCTTATAGAATTCGGGCCGACCCACTCCAAAGCTACTTCTGGGTATTTATACATATAGGTCTAGTTCAGTCGGTTATCTTATGATTTTGCTGGTTATATTGATCCAATCTATGAATCACATAGGATTTTCGGCCCATCATCCAAATAGGCCTGAAGTGGGTGGTTCAACCACAACCGATTTTTCCCACTCGATCTCATAATGTCCTGGCCAAGAATTGGCTTTGACTCCTTGAGAGAGGAGGGGACATTGATTTAGCTCTGATACAACCTATCGTGGTCTTAGTAGTCCAAAAAGCCTAAGCTATTGGTGGAGGACCAGCCCAAGCTTATAAATCGATACAACATCCTCTTATGAGACGACGTGGGACTATAACCTCTTGCTTAGCCCGCAAAATATACATGCCCTAGTTCAATGCATATTCGCATTAAGTATGCATTGTGAGGACCCGTGCGGGCGTATGTTTAGTCCCACATCGGTTATTCGCTGGGTAGATCTTGGGTATTTATACAGGATCAAGGAACCCAAATAGTAACTTCCGGCTAGCCATTTTGGGTGAGGTCTTGGGTTGTTACAAATGGTATCAGAGCGGACCGGGCCTATAATCTATGTGGACTAGGGGACACTGCAGCACAGATCTATTGGGGCTGCCCACGGGCCAATTGTGGTGTTTGTGATTAGATTTGAATAGATATGAACCCTTAGTCTGACAAGGACGTCAGGGCTTGAACGGAGGGAGTATGTGAGGACCACGTGCAGGCGTGTGTTTAGTCCCACATCAGTTATTCGCTGGGTAGATCTTGGGTATTTATACAGGATCAACGAATCCAAATAGTAACTTCCGGCTAGCCATTTTGGATGAGGTCTTGGGTTGTTACATGCATCATGTCTGAAACATAAGGGACGTGCAAATGATGGTGATTATGAGAGACTCATCGTATCTAAGCTATAAGTAATTGGAAGGTCACTTCTATCCTGCATCCGAGTTGAAACAGTTTTATAACCTGCAAAAAGTTTGAACACCGCGTGCCGGCAACCCAGCACTGTGTTAGCTGAAGCTACCAATATCTCCATCTCCTATAGCATAGTTTTGAACTAACAATGAGTTTGTTACTTCTTCCGCTCAACGAGGGACCATCTAGTTGAATAATTACAAGTTTACAATCAAAACAATGCATTATGTGAGATATAAGAATTAAGGATAAGTAGAATTTATGAATCATACATTGAACTGTCGTTAACCAAAAAAAAAAAACTAAATGTCTTGCCTAATTACTCATGCACCAAGCATAATGCAACTGCCAAGCGGATCCACCACTTGTATTTGCCTTATTTAATCACCTATCATCAATCAATGAGCAGTGGGATGATATTGAACTAGTCAACTAGAGCCTCTCATTTCATAACACAGATTGGAGAGGGTAGAGACTCTTAAAAGAAGAGTGCAGCTTCTGGGCAGTCGGCTCAAGTGTTTGATAGGATGATATGGGACTTACAAATGGAAGTTTGAGGAGATTTTATGCTATAACAGAAGAAATAGCAAGTGGAGGTTCTACAAAATCCAATTAGATTATGTGAGCTATTGAGAGGCTTTTTCTTTTTTCCCGTCTAAACCCAACCTCCTACGCTATAAACACTTGAACACCCGACCGCAGCTTCTAGTGAGAACTTCTTGGCCACCCGCGAGTGAGAGACGAGTGGTAGCTTTAATTTGATCAGATGATCATTCGCTATACTTAAATAACATACTTGTGTTAATATAGGTACAGTAAATGGAGTTATCTAAAGCAGGTTGTGATGGTTCGATGATCAATTTTTTTTCCCTATGATAAAATTTGAAAAAAATAATAAAGACATTTTTTTCAGATAGTTCAAAAATTTTACTATTTCAAACAATTATATATATATATATATATATATATATATATATATATATATATATATATATATATATACTGCATATTTTCTTTTTTTCCGATTAACTTAATTCACTTGATTTTTTAATACACTTCATGTATAAATGGTTGATGGCGTGGTTAGACGGGTACCTTGACTCGTTATCGGGTGACATCAAGTTTTTTTATTTTTATTTATTACGAAGGATGACTCATACCAGTAATACATCATGTTCTTAACTAATAAACTATAATAGTAGGCGAGGGTCTGGGTTAATTTCAACTCTTGCTGAGAAAAACACAAATCAGACCTGGTGCCGCTGTTAACTAATTGGCTAAGAGTTGAGCCTTGCAGGGTAGAGGGATAACTGGTACAAGCTTGTCAACGGTCAAAAATCATAGCAAGATAAACTACTCGGCTTTTGCTTTTTCCCCTGCTTTCTCACTGTAACCGTTGGTCCTCCAATGGCAGAGAAAGGGTGGCAACATAGCAGATTGATTATATAGTTAGTTCTTTTGCCTTATTGACTTGTGAATGGGGGCATAGGTCAGACTCTGTAACTTCTGCTGCATGTTCTTTCTATATCTTCTCCTTCATAGGTAGAAAATTATATATCAAATATTGACTTGTAATATATGTGGCACAAAATCCAATAAATTTCTTATTCATTTCCTTGATTGTTTCTAAAATAAAATAATGAACACCTACAACAGTTGAAGTAAAAGAGCCAGTTGGAGATCAGATGAAGACATTTTCATTAAGTTATCCTATTCTAACAGTGTACGCAACTCACCCTTAATTTTGTTTTAACGAAAATAACAGCCATTAATTCCCGACTTAGTTGTCCACTGGAGTTCTCTCTTTTTTTTTCTCCAGAACAAAAGCTGTCAGAATACACACGTAATAACAAGAAATAGAATTTTTAAGTATTCTCCAATAAGCATTCTACAAATTTTAACTACCTTGTTTCTTGCGATGAAAAACAACTTATGGAGGAGGTGCAGGCAATGCCTTGGGCTTTGGCTTGACTTCGACCTCATTCACATTCCGCACGAAAATGGCATCGGGTTCATGACTGCAAGATGATAAATAAATTAGTGATTGCACCATAACGGTGGCATTATTTTAATAGGAACGAATTTTATGAGGTTAGCAAAATAATTTGATTCACTCACGGTGTATCCCCCTCTTCGAATGTGTAGCTGGATGCCACAGCCAGCAGACGTCCATCTCTACTGAAGGATAACGCTGCAATACTGGTTGGGTATTTTGAATACTGTAAAAGAACAGAACAAGAAAAGAAATGTTATGCAGAGCTTCTCAATGGTGATGTACAGGTGTTGCCACTGTATGAAACTATTACCTGGTATAATCTCTTCTTGTTGTTACCATCCCACACATTTACATATCCATCACAGCCTCCAGTGGCAAATGTTCCATAACTACAACAGCCAAATTTAAGGGCAAAAGAAAGGAATTAAAGGATGCGTCCAAGTGTGTGGGTGTGACACAGAGAGAGAGAGAGAGAGAGAGAGAGAGAGAGAGATTTTACATGGGATGGAATGCTATTGCATTGACTGGATAAACAGTGTCCTTCCCAGCCTCTGATTTTCGGTGGCACTTGAATGCATACCTGGATGAAACATTATTCAGTTGAGGGAATCGAAGATCAGGAAACGTATAGAAACACCGAAATTGTCATAAACACCAAGCAAACAAAAGGAAGTGGAATGTTGCAAGAAACAAATGCTTTGGAAATTTAGTAGTACTTGTAGGAAATAGAGAGGTTAGTTTCATTCTATTGATTCCTCATTGAAGCAACGGACTGCTTTTTCTGCAAACAGACTAATGAAGAGGAAGTCGCTGCAAATAACAGTGCTATCTCAACTGTCCCAACAGTAAAGTACTAAACAAACAGGATTCTTCATGCAAAGTAGGAATTCTAAACATAAAAAGTGCTATATAATGAAATGTAAGTTTTTCCCATCAGACAGCTAATCACCTAAGTCCACTCGGAATAACAACTTAGAGGTTGAATACATTCAACATTTGCTTCTCTATCTCTGCACAGATACATTTTCAGACATGCACATTTATGTCCTGATAGAGAACTAGCACTTAGCAGAGAGCAGCTTTAAGTGAAATCAGAATTAATCACATCATTGAACAAATCAGTCTCTACCATAACGTAGTACCGTCTGTACGATTCAAGGATCTACAGAATATGATCTCAAATATGTTGAAGTAAAAGCAGCATATATCTTCTGAAGCAGATGTGTTCCTATTTCTAGTATTCATATAATGAAATTTAAGCAAAAGAACATACTTCTTAGATTGGCCAGCCTCAGATAAATCAAAGAACTCCATAGCAACCCGACCTTCCACAGAACTTAGGGCAAAACCTGAATCAAAGAGCAATCCAGGTTAAAAACATCAAGTACAGCAAATAGGGTGACTGCATTATTACCAATATATGGAATGTAAAAGAACGAAAGCAAGTGATGCATGAAATTTAATATAAGATACTAACTAGTTGAGAAGTATTTGGATACTAACTAGAAAAGTATTTGGCATGGCAGCCAGTTTTAGAAATTTGAATGTTAAATATCATATGAAGTTCAAAAGAGTGCCGATACACAATCTCTTCCATCATGCTTGCAGAACTAGTTCGCAAGCATAGCATCAAAAGAAGTCTGAAGCGGCAAGTCAAAAAATGTACATTCTGATACCACTTTAATACTAAAGCTCAGTTGAATTGTCACATTAAAGAAAAGGTGAAAGTAAGGAATGTAAACTGTAGAAATTAGACCCCAAGATGTTCCCTCCTGACAACCCTCCATTTATAATACTACTACTCTTAATTGTCATGATCGCTCATCGTCACATGATCTGATCATCATTAACCACAAAGCTGAAAATCATAGCCAAAGGCAACTGGCAAAATTATACACTGTACTGCAAAGATAAACTTTCCTAGCTGCCAAATTGTCAGCCTTAGGAACACAGTTACAAACTTGTGAAGCGTGATTTCCCATTGGGCACCAAGCAGAAGACTTTTGCAGCTTTGCAACAAGCCATATCCCGGCATGTCAGATTAATGGTGAAACAACTAAACTAATAAAGTAATAGATTTTCTACATTAGATGAGTTTGAAGCTGTTTTAAAGCAAATATGCTTGACTCCTTATGCTTCAGGTCCTTGCTTCACAGTTACCTTTGGTGACTAAACTGCTGCAGAAGCATAAAATGTTCTTTAATAATACCAATAGCATCTTAAATGGCATATTTTTCATACTTCGTAGATATTGATTTTGAATTTCAGACTTGCCCACTTTGTATCCAGAAATAGGCTTGTAGATGTTTATCCATTATCTGTCTTGAGTGCTATTCTCACAACTATAGTAACCACAAAAGTGCAATTCTGAATATATAGACCGATGCCTTTGTCAACATTTTATCCTATCGAATCCAACCTTGCCAACTATTTTAGCTAAGTCGATGCTCCTAATTATGTCACACGTCCTTCCACCAAGGCATTCTTAAGCTCAACACTCACCATTTAGCTGCGGTCTTCTCAAAACTCCTCTATAAATCTGCTACTACCATCAATATTGTCATGTTAGTCTGCTCAGATATGTTGATGCAGCAATGGATCTGACTCAGGTACAAGATGCCACATGACCTTTAAGTCACTCCCATTGCCCATCGTACATCCTTAACCTCTTCATTTCAAATTTATAAACTTGATAGTCCACTCCATGCTGCCTAGCAATGCACTCTTGCATATAGTTTCCAAATAAGGTGCAAGAATAATACACAAAAAAGAGGTGGGGAATAAGCATCCCTCTCAAGTGAAAAAAATAAAAAAGAAAGAAAGAACACCGGATTTGTAGAAGTAAAACAAAAGGGAAATGCATGAGAAACACGTGACTACAGGCTAATCATTCAGAAATTGGTTGCTGGAGGTTTCTTTTTTTATTTTGTTAATGAAATTCTTTTGCTTATATTCTAAGTATGTAGATGTTTCAAAATTTTCCCATTTGAGGAAATCAAATTGACCTTCTTACAGAAGCAGCTTTCTCAAGACCCAATATGCTGCACAAGAAATGAGTTCCCTGGATGCTTTCACATCTTACACCAATTCCACTAACCAATTTCTTATCACTTACTTTGTTTTCTTGTCCATTAAACCAAGGCCTTAAAAAGCAATGGTGGTAGCTGTTGGTTGAGGTACCACACAATGCACATGCAGTAAGTAGCTGCAAATATAGGAGACCTATGTGATTGTTATTTTTGAAATCCCTAGAAGTAAATAAAATATGAAAAGTATATAGAAGTAAACAAAGTACAAAAAAAAAATTCAAAAAACTAGAAAAAATATTAAGTATACATCGTTACACTTATTTGAGAGCATATCTTACAATAATATGACAACTTAGCATTTAAAAAAAAAGAAAAAGAAATTTCTTCATATGGTATGCTCAAATCAATATGACATGTTAAAATAAAATTATAGTGAGGAGCAAGAGGTGGTGGAGTAGGTTCTTTATGAGGTATGCTCAAATTTCAGGTCCACAAATACAACAGAGAAATCTGCAAATAATCAAATGATGAATAAAAAGAAAATAAGCAGCAAGGATTCGTGACTTATTAGCTTAAAGTGTCTACATATTAAACAAGATACATAGTATTTAAACGACCAAAATTCGTAAAGGCAGTCAAAAGTCAAATCTTCTTCAAGAAATGATTTACCGGACACTTTCATCACAAACCGTATGTGCCCGGGCTGCATATGTGAGATATTAGGTCCTAGGTGGCTCACTATGCAACAGAATGCTAATGCAGATGCAGTGCAGTCACCAGGCTGCATCCGCATACGCTAGCCCATATTCAGCTGCCTAGACCACATTATTAAATATTGCATTAGATTTCCTTTACCTTTTTATTTTGTAAACCAGCTTTTTAATTAAATTCCCTTAATGCAGTATCCTCTTCTATGTAAATTGTGTGTGAAACAAATGACTAAGATTTAGCTGCAGATGTGCAGGACTCAGTTATGTGTGGAGCGCCTATATCTTCATTATCTGGTATATCAAGAAATGTGGTTGTGTCCTTTTCACCCGACTCTCTTGCTTCATAAACTTAAGCATGCAACTACATCCAGGCTTAACTATTTAGGACAAACTGGTTTTGGTTCAAAACATTCAAGCTATCAATTCCACTCATCCCCCAACAATAATAGTGAATGTACTTGTTTTTACCAGATTAAATGCACACAAATTGAGGTCCACATCCTTGGAGAAATTATACATTATTTATGTTTTCCCAGATATATCAACACGAAAGAAATGTTAATGATTTAAATTTAATTTCAGGTTCATAGTTGTTTGTTATCTGTGGTGGTGGATAGGGGCTAATCTGATGTTATTGCGAGCTTTTCCATGACTTTTACCAATGTTAAAATAGAGTTTTCCCTTCTTAAACCATTGAAAAAAGATTAGACGACCTTTACTTACCAAATCCACCTCCGATCTATCTAGAGAAAACTACCACCTCTTGCATATGACAGAAATTATGCACAATGCTAAGCTATGTATTTAACAAGAACACATTAAGAAAACAATATAAAGCCCATCTATATTAATAAAAAAGAAGTTAAAATAGCAACAAAAAAAAAATTCCAAGGACTTTTTATGAATCAACTATCTCACTAGTAAGTAAATGCATCCATTCATGAATGACATGCACAAATATCCATGTGGAAATTTTAAAACTATATCAACTGCTTCAAGTTCTTATAAATGTTCACCTGTGCCATTGGGATAACAACGGACACATCTAGTTTGATATTTCAACGAAGACTCCCTCCGTTGCTCCGGTTGAGACATATTGCGCAAATCATAGACATTCACATGCCTTCCTGCAGTTGCAACAACTAAGCGGTGGCCAACGAGAGAAAGTGAATATACACGTTCAGGTTGTGGATACGTCCCGACGAGAGTACGATCTGGCCCACTTGCACCTCTAGGATCCCAGCACTTCAGTGTTTTGTCCCAACTACCTGTGATTACTTGTCCTGACATGATATAAATAGACAAATCAGCACACATCATAAATGTTGCATATGACAACTTATTGTTTGACATCATATTGACGAGTCAGTACACATCATAAATGTTGCATATGACAACTTATTGTTCGACATCATACTTACAAGATCAAAGTGCAATATACCATGATAATGCATAAATAATATGATGGGATAGCAAAGAATACATACATCAGATAGAATGCATCACCTAGTGCTATCATGGAATTCAATCAGTAAAGCAAATTATTTTCTAAGACAGATCAAAGACAAATCTAGTTACAACATCTAATGCTATATGAATCTCAATGGCATTAAGGCCGCATTTGGAAGAAGAATAAAAGGAAGTAGAAGTCATTTAACCCAGTTATTCCATTCTTTTTCAGCCAAACACTCATTGGAGCATTTGGATCAAACTTTTCTTTTTGAAGGGAAAACAGACATTTCTAAAAAATTTGGTAAACAACTGTTTGCCTCACAAACCCCTTTTACCCACTTAACCCAGGAATAAATTACTCCATCTAGGGTATAGTAATCTATTCCGTAGTAAAGAAGAGCAGGAGTAACTTAGCTCATTTATTTTGGGTTGATTTATTCCTCTTCCAAAGTAACCCAAATTATATATATAGAATCAATGGCATGACTTTACTTACGCAGAGCAGAACCGGGTATAAAAGCAGATTCAGGTGCAGGTGTGGGAAACCAGATCGAGCATTTAGAATAGGAAACTTTTAGCAAGTGCAGGAATGGGTTCTTAGAGAGATGCTATAGCATGTGCAGCACCCTAACTAGAAGTTTCGAGCTACAAGCAATGTGGCCCAAAATGATGACTGAAAGAGGAAGTCCTTGCAACATCCCAACCTCAGCTTCAAATGGTAGTCAAATCTATAGAGTGATCTAGAAGTAGGATATCCAGAGAAGACTGTAGAATGCTCAAAGATGACCAAGATGCCTGATATAAAGGCCAATGAGGTTACCATAGATTCATCCTGCTTTCAAGAGCTATCTTCATTAGTTTTATGAGTAGGTTATAATGTGAGCTCAACTGCAATACCATGTTAACACAGCGGCCAGTGAACTGATTCTGATATAACTGCCTATACTTATCACAGAGTCAGACAAAAATCTCAAAAAATAGATCTCTTGTTTTTGGTGTTGTTTTACGTATTGGCAAGTGACATTAAAAATAGTAATGGCATTTAATTTGTTCAAAAATAGTAGACAAATGCATAATATATAGCTTTTAACACACGACAATGATAAATTCCATATTAGAAATTACTGAGTTCCATTAGCTATACTGACCAAATAGACAGGAACAGAAAGTGATGCATGCAACATTGTGTAATTCTTTACGAACAAGAACCTAAAATTGATTAATCAATCAGCATAAAGCATAAGCACCGTAGCCACCAAATGCCAGAGAACCCTTGGATATCTTTTATTGATCCAATAGGTGAGTGGGAAAGAAACACTACAAATCACAACCATAACCACAACCATCTCACCTTATCCTAGCTATTTAGGTCAGCTTTATGGATCCACATTCTATTTAGGGCCATCTTTGATGCCATTCAATGTCCCCCATATCTTTGTTCACAACCTCGTACATATTACTTTAAATCTTCCCCTCCTTGTCCCGCATCCTTCAACAATTCTCTCTCCTTACTAGAGCCCCCTCATATTTTCATTGTGCAGCACCTAAAAATGCTGTAATAGAATTCATATTCTCAATCTATCCGTATACCAAAATTTTTTTACATTTACATTTCTGCCACACTCAACTTGTTTTCCAGAACAATCTTTAATGCCTAACACAATACAAAATTTCAGGCCTTATTGTTATCTATAAAATTTTCTCTCAATCCCCAAGTTGTGCATCACTCAGGGGAAAATGAATTATCAACACTGACATCAATAGTTCTTGATATTTTTAGTTAACATGGAATTAGATGTTTGCTCAACCAATTAACTTTCCACTTGAGAAAAGTGTCTTTTAAGGTAGCTTTTCTAGCCAACTTGTTTCCCAGGTTGAGGATTAAATATTTAATAATTTTTGGACAGACCATAAAGAGCGATATTAATATAAAGTGGTTCGAAGCTTAAAATAAGTCAGGTCAAGAACTAAAATAGGTGACAGCAACCGGATACATGGTGGAGTACCCAAATGTCATGGTAACTACAATTTATGAAAGACTGAGCAAACAAAAAGGATATCCACATCATTTGATCAAGAAGGGTTATTCATTGATGGTCCAAACATCTCATCTGGAAAGGTAAAGGTTATATGCCATGATAGTAATTCTGAAAAATCGGATATATGTATCTTCATCTTTCAAAATCACTCTCAAGGTATACTTCAGAATATGTGGCTTGTTGTATGCTTTTATGCACATCGAACTTAGGAACCCACCCAGTTGCCATATTCCGAGATACTTTACATGGAAATGCATACAATCCTCTTATATTTATGCATATATAGCCTCATGCATGATGCTAACATTGATGAGAATTTCTAGTGATTTGAATTAACGAAGTGAAGAACATTGGCTTGCTGGGTTGGTGGGTTATTCCTTGACAACATAACACATATAACCCAATTGCTAGCTTTAGGGGATGAGGTAGAAACATAAGTAAACAAGATGCACCTGTAAAAACCTTTCTCATTGATTATAATAACTTTTCGTAGTTGTACTATAATCACATCAATAACTTATAATGGGTGTTTTTATAGTTGAAGCACATGGAGAGTGAATTCACACACAGTGGGATATATTTATTTTAGTTGATTATCTGATTTGAAATTACGGAGGGCGAAAGGTTCAGACATAAATCAAGTTTAAGGCCATAGACTTGAGGTCAATTAACAATAATGTAATTAAATTATATCAGACAACACAAGAGACTTCCTTTGAGATTAGAGTTTCTTATTTTTAGACAAAAAAAAAAAAAACCTTCATCTCCTTTTTACTGAGCTCAATTTCTAATAATACATTCTGTAGATAAAAAATCCAATTTAGATGGAACAAGATAATAAATCTTTTCTTAAAATGTAACCTCCTCCACTTGTGTCCTGAATCTGATTATTTTCCACTTAGAAATTCATGAATCCCACATACAGGTTTCAAAGGCTGTTTGAAGTTGCAAAGTTGATGGGAGAAGCAGATGAAAATTACTGATGTTGCTGTATATTATTTTTTGACGATTGATTCATCAAGCAGAGTAGTCAAATGTTGGTGTCAACCAAGACAGAGCTGGTTAGATCAGATTTACCAAACTGGCACACCAAAGATCAAATTGGCAAACTCAAATTTATCTCTAAAATCCTTAGATGTTATGCCATAAGGAAAACAAGTGGATCCTATATAAAATAAAATAAAAAATAAAAAATGATTAACCTTACAGGAAACCTTGATCCATCAACTTTCTTAAGCCTACATTCCTAGCCCAAAGAGTTTCCATTTGTTTATCCTGGTTCCACAAATTTCCATTTAATTATTCTCAATAATCCAATCAAGAAATTTGTACACAAGGAATTATAAACATGGATTGTCATTTTTTTATAACCCACAAGTTAAACAGGTTAAATGTTAATAGTACCATGAATGTGCTAAAGTTACACATACAAGGGAAGCAATTTAGGACCCAACTCACTACGAAGCAAACATGGGCAGGCATGTTTTATTTGCAGGTCAGGTATGGGTCAAGCAGCAATGACCACAAGTTAAACAGGTTAGGTGTTGATAGCACTACGTTGTTGATGATCCTTATCAAGTAGGGATTATTGTGTTAGTATTGATAACTAATTACTATAACCAGAGACAGGAGAGAAGCATCAGATCATGTAGGATTCAAGAGGTTACAAAAATTTGTTATGCAGGTCGATGGATCAAGAGCAGATCAGTAGAATGAGCTACTACTACCTAGTGAGTATGGCTTGTATGGTCTCGAAAAACAATGAGTAGTCAGGTCATTCAGCTCTAAGTCAAGCCTATATATCTTGATAGACAAGGCTAACCCAACCCAAACCATTGCAACTGCCAAGTATAGAGCTATGGGTCTTATGATGGTTATTTAGTGACTCATAAGAGTCATAATGCACAGATTAAAGTCTTTCAATATTATATTAAGAATGTAAAATAGGATGTGCATATATGGGTTTTTTTTCTGATAACAAATTTTTTTCGAGATTCATAGTGCAGTGCACAAAGTCATCTATATAGATTGATTACACAAAACAACAAACAAATTTTGAATAAATTTAACAGAGAATACAATTGCATGCATATGAACCTGTCAAATTGACTGATCCATGAATGTGCTTTATAAGAACAGGAATAAAAAAGGGGGCAACACTGCATCAGTTCAAAAAGAGTGAAAAGTTGCATAAGATCATTTAGTTTGCCTATCTTGAAGTACCCTATGTTAAAAGTGAAACCCTTATAAGGTTCATGTCAATATGCAATCATTGATGCTTGCCTTATAAAGTTTGAAATTTCAACATATGATCAGTAACAACAACAACAATAGTAACAATAATAATGAAAACTTTCAGTTGACATGGTTTCTCTGTAAAACTTAATAGCATAATAAACCAAAAAATTTGGCAGCTATATAGTTTGAGTATACAAATAGCCAGGCAACCTGCTGCATAAGAGTATTCAACACAACGCACAGGAGCTTCATGACGTCCCAAAATATCCTCCTTGCCAGTACCGAAGACAAACCTGAAATAGGATGGTTATTGTAAAAACTTTGACTTAATTGATTTTCCAACAAGGTACGGTTAAAATTTTAAATATAGGTTATACGACAGATATTCAACATTTGTTGTAAAATGGATAGGCAACCAAGCACCAATCATTGCCTTACAGCAAAATTTTGGAAAAATTATGTTCGAGAAAGTTCTGTCTACTAATAATTGATGCAAAATGTTTGCAACAGAACAAAAAAATATATAAGGATGAGCTATTGATCACAAGGCACCACTTAAAAGGGGAAAAAATCTCAAGTGGGTCGCAAAGTATCATTCCAGCTGCTTGAGATTTAAGATGCAATTTGAAAACAAAGTGCCATTTTAAGACTTTATAATTCTACCTATGTTCCATGAATACCTTTATTGTGAGGTTACATGCATGCCTTCAGCACATCAAAGATGAAAAGGCTGTGGAAAAACACATTTCCAGGGGTAAAAAGAATTTTGAAGATAAAATTTACCAAAAGGAAAGAGTATTATCTTGCCACTGTTCTTCAAGATTTCCTTCAATATTTCACTTGATTACTTGAATTGCAAGCAGGTATTAGGTGCAGGATGGGACCATGTCTTTTAAGTAATAATAATAAAAATAATAACAAAATAATAATAATAATAATAAAGAAGTAAGGAAGCTTAGAAAGCAAAAGTGTTGTTAGAATCAGTTACCTAGGAGCCCAAAAGGGCCACCGCCTAGGCAAGGCCCAACTAAAAAAAAAAAAACTAACCCATTTAACCTTTAGCCGTTGGAAACGGTTTAGACTGCAATATATGGTAATCACAACACCCGCTTCCTCGTCTCGTTAGGCAACAAGTGTCCCATTTTAGAAGGATAAAAAACCCAGCTTGCGAGGGACCTTGTGAACCCAGAAGTTTACTCTAGCTAGGCAGGCCATGCTTTCGACCCACATGCCTTTCAATGAGAAACAAGAAAAAAAAAAAAGAAACAGAGTGAAAGCCATTTGCCATTCGGGTCTAAGTCGGGTCCTATCATCACCTTTTCTTTTTCCCATCCTCTTCAAACCTTCCTCACCCTCCTATTGATGGCAACATTGGCATGAACACCTCGACTACCTACTTGGTGACCTCCCTCCATGTTCTCCTACCTTGCCCCTTCTCAAACTACTTCATCTTCTAGGCTTGACTCAACTGCAACTTCTACTTTGTTATCAATGCCTTACTAGCATCCTGTCCCCCTTGCTAATAACTACACCTTGACTATGTAAGGTTGCTGACAATATGAAGTTATTTACAATTCCCCATGTTCGAGCTTGATTCGCGGTAAACAAAAAGTTCAACTATTGTCGGCAATTCTTAGTATATATTCATCTTGCTAGAAACAACTGATTCAAGGTATATTGCATAGGTACCACATAGGCTCTCTTTCAAAGAATCAGCATTCATTTTTCTCTATATAGATTATCAATTTGATTAAAGGAAAACTATTCAGTGGTTAAAAAATTAGGTGTTTGGCTGACTGAGATCTTGAACAATTATGTAGGTACAGACCTCCATACTCCTCTTAGTTTATGTCAAAATTCTGCATATGGATTAATAGTTATAGATGCTTGCATGTTCTTCCATACCATGCAAAGAATCAAACTTGAGAAACCTTCTTGATTAGTTGGGGTCATGGGAAAGGTGTTATTAACATGATAAATAGACCCCATGCCTTCTTTTGAAAAGCAACTGTTTCATATCTTTTAAAAAACATCTGTTTCATATCCACTTATCCAAACTTTATTTCCTTCCTAATTCCTCCTTTGGCATCAATCAAACATCAATCTGTATTGGTTGTCTTTGACAATTGATCGTGCCATAGACTCAATCTGGAATCAATATTAATTACCTTCTTCTATCAACAGTGATTACCATGGGTTTCAGTAGGTTCTCTTTATAGTGATTACCAGTGGAAAGGGAGACAAAGCAACATGAAATGAAGGGCTTCTGGCCCTAAAAAAAAAAAACTTTCTCATTATTTCTTTGTTGAAAGCCATGTAGATCCTCGAAAGCATGATCCGTCCCTGCTGAAGTAAACCACTCACAAACATCGACTAACTAGAGAAAGAAGCAGGTGTTGTGATCACCGTACATGGCCATCTAAATTGCTTCCTTACTTGTTGCCTTTTTTCTCTTCTTTTTTTATGTCTCCTGCCTCAGCAGCACCCAACCTGGAGAGAAGCAAAGACCCAAGCAATGGTTTGTAGGGCTCCACCAATAGGCAATGGATATGGGCACTGGAGGCAACAGGAGACTCTATTTTTCCCCCTGCTTTTCCCTATCTTATTTCATCTTTTTTTTTCTGCTTATGTTATTGTTTTTCCACTTGCTCCTTGGTGGCTAATGACCCACAACCTGCTTCTTCTCCTTCCTCTATTTCCTATGTTGCCTTGTGCTTAACGTTGCTAAAGCTAGCTTAGAGGTTGTTGCTTCTAGGACTCTTATTCTTCTCTTTTCTCCCTGCTCTGTTATGGTCTAAACAGATACTTATAACATTTTAAATGCCTTCCTCCCTAGGTGACCACCTAGGCTTGGAAGGTCCAAGACCAGTTCTCACCTAAGCAACTTCACTATCTTTTGAAGTGGGTACTAGAGCAATGTCTAGGAAAATTGTAAAGCAAGTTAAACTAGTTTCCCAAAAATGATATCCGAAGAAGGTGGTTCCATCCATGGTTTCAAATCCCAATGGGATGTCTTGTAGAATGTTGGGAAAGTATCATCCCAAGTATTAGGACAAGATTGTCCCAGCATCCCGATTGGCACATCCTGGGACATCCTCATCCTATATATCAGGACGGGGCAAGATGGCAACACATCACGTTCCGCGAAAGAACTAAGATGCCCCAATCCCATAAGATTTAAAACCTTGGTACTTGCACCTACCTTTATTTTCCCTATCTTTAGTAGTATACTTATTTTTCATTCTTATAATTTGCATAGCGGTAGAAGTAACTGTGGGTATCTCATAATAAGTAGTTGATGAAAAGGTGTTACACTAGGTGCTACACCTAAACAATCAACTAGATAATAGAATTACATACGAGTTCTAACATTCCCTCTAAAACTGAAAATATTTGAAGGTGTGGCAATTTGACGCTGACCTACCTCCCCATCCAAACCAATGTAAAATAAATGGGCCCATGAAAGGGTTTTGCAATAATTTGGTGGTATCAATTAACGGAGCAACCTGGTTATAAATGGTTGGGTAGGGGTTTGGCTCTTCAGACCCAATGTGTCACCATGGACTAGATAACCCTTTAAAATTGATTCCTCAAAGATGGCCCTAACCATGCAATGGTTTATAGCCTGGTTAAGGACTGATTCAGATAATTAGAACTGTAGCATGATTGGTGATTAGAGAATTTAAAAATATATATATTCAATAGAAGTAGAGGATGGAGTGTTTGAGATTTATCACATTTCTCCTCCACCTTATTTTTTTCTTCTCATTTTCTCACTTTATTTGAATTCAAGTTCTAAAACATCTGTTTTGTAACCATACTTTGCTATAGTTTACTGACATATGTAATTAACAAGGAAAGCACTAATCAGGTTGGCAGGTTGGGTATGGGTCCATATAAAGTAAATGGGTTTGAGTTTAGCTTTTTACTTTCCAGTCCGATTACCTGAATATAAACGGGTTGTCAGGTTGGTACAGGTTGAGGATTTTTTTTACTCGTTCAAAATTTTACCCAATCCAACGTGGTACATCGCCATCCCTATGTTTGATATGCACAATGTTTCCACTTTGTGACCCTTATCTTTCAAAGGTTGCAGACCTAGAGTAGATGAAGATAACATTCTTATCGCGAACATGCAAAGCATTGAGGCATTGTTATCACTAAACCTGATTAAAGAGGTGAAAGGTTGAGCCTAGGTTTAGAGTTTATTGTAGAGAATGAGGCTTACAATATGAATGGAACCTCAGAAAAATTTTCCTGAATGGAAAATGATTCGTACAGCCAATCCCAAATGTGGGAATATGGCTAACTAAATATGAACACAGTATCTAACATCATCTCTTTCTAGCAATTCCTCAGACACATGAAGAAGACAGTCTAAATAACTATGGATGTTTTCACAGGTCCAAAGTTTTTCAGATAATATCAGCGGTACCATCATCATCCTTAGACAACCTATAGCGTGCTGCAAGTACCACTAGTGAAGGCTCTACTTCCCCAACGAGAAGGGTGATGTATAACAAAGCATGAAACCTACAGCAAAACCAGCCTAGCCAAAACTAAACGACAACAAACCCTTCTAATAAGAAAAGCATTTTTGTTTGTGTTACCATCCATGCCAGGGTGGGAGGGGGAGGGGCAGCCTAATTCCAGTTCCCACTTGAACAGACCAATGAACCATAACAGATATAGCTCATAAAGTCCAACTTTTTCCATCTGGAATTCACAGGGTTGCATATGCAATGCTGTTGTCAATTCTACTTGCAAACTCTAAACTTGAGATATACAAGCTAAAGATGGTACCAAAGAAAGAAAAAGGAAGCGCTAATATGTATGAATTCAAGCTTCTAATTACGCTGAGAACTTCCGTGGCCTACAGGCTACAGGACATAAATGCAGTATTATACTAAAACAGCTAAAATAGCAAAGTCTTTTTTATGATAAAATGAGAGAGAGGCGCTTTTGGTCACAATAGATCAATTTTTCAATCCCATCAAATGTTCAGCATAGCTCAAAATTTCAGAAGAACTCGACAGCAGAACTCAAGCCTTAAAAGTCCCCCCCCTTACCTCCGGACCGTGTTATCAGCGCTGGCACTGAAACCAGAGAAATCATCATGGAAGCAGCAGTCGAGAACGGGGCCTCCGTGCATGAACTCCCCCTTGAGGACATTAGCACTCGCGTCGTAGAGCCGAACAGTCTGATCAAAGGACAAGGATCCAGATCCAGTGATAGTTAAGAACAAAACCCTAGTCAGATACGATTAGGGTTTTGGTGGGGGAGGGAGGGGAAGAGAGGAGAGAGGAAGAGAGTTTACCTTGTCCCAGGAGGAGACCAGGAGGTGGTCGCTGTGGTTGGAGAAGCGAAGGTTGGAAATGCCATCGGAGGGGGGATTGGAGAGCTCCCTCCCGCCACCGCTGCTCGTAGGAAGGACGGCGGCGCTCATGGCGGAGGCCGGAGATCGGAGCGTCGAGGGACTAGGGTTTTGGCTCTTGGGGAAGAAGGGTAACGGAGGAAATTTGAATTTGATGGAAGCTTTCAACAAATCGAAAGAAGAAATTTTGATGAGATGGCTGAATCCTCGGGGAGGAGAGCGGGCGGTCCAGAGCGGTTCAAAATTTCGGAATTCTCTTATTTTGCCCGTTGAACACGTGCACCGAGGAAGGAGGGATCAGTGGTCACTACGGTTCAACCTGGTCTGGGCTCAATCCGAACCAGGCCAGCCCAATTCGCTTGTGACAAAGATTTGGGTGCGGTTTTACGGTTGGTTTGGATTTGTAGCGACGTTAATCAAAATCCGACCCCAAACCAATCGAGATTTAAAATAAGTAAATGTATCTTTATTTTTCATTTAACTATAATTTAGTTTTAAAATTACAGACTTGTGTAACCGTTTCAAAATAAGCCCATCTAACGCAAATCCAACAAACTGTTTAGAAATATTTCCAATCTTAAAGTATACTAGCCATGACTTTGTTTGCAGGTACATATATGTACATTTATAGTTGGTATATTCAACATTGTTTTTGCAAGCAAATCAGTGTATAGTTTTAGTTTGGATATTTAACATAATGTGACAAGATTTTTTTTGATATTAGACAAAAAATAACCTTATCATTTTGTTTAGAACTTTTTATAGATATTGGTGAAAACTCTCGCTCTTTTTATTCAATTTTTTTATGTGTACTATTCTCTCACCACCAAAATAGTGTAAATTTTTTTTATATTTAACTAATACCTTTGTATATTTCCATCACTATTTCATGGCGATCTAGCTTTACATTTTTCAAACCCTCGGCTTAACTTTCTCCACTCAATTTTGAATGTAATGTACTTTGAAAAAGTTTGCCTTGTTGATGTGTGGAGTGGTAATCCAATTCAACCAACTTATATTTGCCAACAAAGCTAGGTAACTTTGTTTCATTACTTGTTAACAAAATAGGTGTATAAGGGTAACTTTGATCACTTGATTTACTAATAGATGTTATCGGAAACCAGTATGGTGGGTTGAGTTTTTAATAAAGCATATAGCAATGTTTCAAGTATTTTCTTTCCGACTCAAAAAATTGTTGGATCTGTAAAAGAAATTATAATGCAATTGATTTTTAAGATGTTTTGTTATATAAAATTTAAATAGTTTGTAATGTAATTTAAAATTAAGATATATAATGCATATTAGCCTATATAAATTTTTTTATGCTAGTATGACCAAGAGAATAAGATATTATATATGCCTTCATTAAAAAAAAAATCCAACTGAAATATAATTGGATTCCAAATGTAATATTCATCAATAACATCTAAATCTTAAAGATTAGTCTAAATATGGTATAAAAAAAATTAAATTACACTAGTAAATATCCTAACTTATTATTGTGAACTTTGTTAATAGTTATGAAATCTAAATATAACTCTGGAATTGATATAACTAAGTTTTGTTGATTTAAATGTTTATTCTATTATCAAATTCTAAACTCTTTACATGCTTTAACATGTTTATATGAGAAAAATTAAAGTATAGAGAATAGTTCAACCATATAATATAATTAGTAATAGTAACATGGCATTAAACCTATTTTAACTTGAATTAAAATACTTATTTTTTTTTATCGTGGTATAAACATTATTACCTTAATTTAGAATTTTGTGATAAGTTGTATCATATAATCTCTATTTAAAATTACTTGCAATTGTTTATTTTTGTAAATGTTGGTGATCAATGATAGCATACATATACATGATTACCTTAGCAAGTTTGTTAAGATGATCAAATTTATTGAAAATCAATCTCTGATAGCCATTAATTGAATAGTTAAATTGTTAAATACTTTAACTGATAGGTTGAATGATTTACAACTTCAAAATTATATTTTATTAAATTTATGAGAGTTCTTAAATGAAAAATATATTACTTTATAGTGTTTGTTAATTTATTTTGAGAAGATGAGAAACTAATACTTAAAGACTAGGTTAAAATGTACAAAAAATATTAGTTGTGATTTTAATTTACATATTCTATAATAATCTATATGTCCAATCAGACGATCATAAAAAAAATATTAATCTCATGATTACATGGTACTAAATATCATCTAACCAATTGAAAATCAAGTTAATTTTATTTAAAAATCTAAATGGCATATTAGACTATAGTTATTACTATCTATAAGTTCAATTTTTTATAATCTATCATAAAGTTTTAAATGCATGAGCACCAATTGATTATAGTAGTTCAAAATGAGAAACATATGTAGAAAAAAAACGATAATAGAATAGAGTATGAACATAGAAATAAAAAAAAAAAGTTTATCCATTCTTTATGACCATATGAATCATGTGAAAAAAAATGATATAAATACAATTTTTTATATTTTATATGAGATATATTATCATATCTTTTGTATGAAACAATACCTTAAAAATGTTTTGCATTTTTATACTTAATAAATATGATTATGCAAATAAACTAATCCTATGTTTGGTTAGGATGATAAAAGGGTGGAAGGATGGGGTCAGAAGGTAGGGTAGACCCCATTCACCAGTTGGTTCAAAAAATCTTAAGAAAAAGGATGAAAAAAAAGGATTATCCATCCATCCTAGTCTACCAATTTGCGTTCTTCCAAATTGGAATAATGCAAGGAAGAATGGGTAGAGCATGCGAGGGATAAATTTCTATATTGACAAAATTATTCTTTATTAATTTTGTAACAAAACCCTAACACCTCTTCATCTTTTTCATCAAAGTGTAGTTTTGTAAAAATGTTATATAAATATCATCTATTCTTTATTCCATTTATTCTATACCAAAATAGAGGAGAGACTCATTGCTATCCATTCTTTTATGTTTTACCAAACACATGGAGAAATGGATGGAAGATCTATCTTTCCTCTTTCTCATCTATCATTCCTTTTCTATCTATTCTTCCTCCAATCCATCATTTGTGCCAAGCAGAGGATAAGAGTTAGCTATATACTAAATAGTAAATATTGATAAATAATTAAATATAATTAAAAAAATGGTCAATCAAAATTAAAAGTCCACACCAGGTGATCATAATACACACTAATAAAAATAGATAGAGGTCTGCCACATGCTTGATAGTCCCCGAACTATACTTTGATTCCAAAAAAATGAATAAATTAATTATATGTTGAAAAACATGTCAAAGCATGCAAATTGAAAATTTATATAGATATGATATAATATTTTAAAATATTGTCTACATGATATTTCATTGCACATTTTGCTTGGATCTAGCAAAACATCATGTTGTATTATTAAAATCATTTATATCATATATTAATTTAATGCATAAGTTACATAACCTCTAAACATATTATTTTTAAAGCAAGTTTTAATTGCATAAATCAAGATAATATTGCAGCACTGCGATTTGGATGAGTGATCATTGATTTTTTAAATAATAAAATACCTTATAAAAGATTTAAAACTCGGGCTCTCTTTTTTCTTAATCACCTAGTGCATACATATAATATAGATATGTATATCAATGTTTTTGTATATGTGGGATCACCTTAATAGAGTCTAGGTTAAAAAACAAAAAAAAATTCCATCTAGGTGATGAATTTATTGAAGAGGATATGCTGATAATATTTTTTAAAAAATATTATAATTATAAATTATGTAAAGATATTTTGATGCAAAAATCTTCCCAAAAAAATTTATTAAAATTGCTATATAGTGAATAATAAACTCTTCAAGCAATATTTTACCATAGGATAATTTTGATTCTGTGGTAACGGCTATATTTAATTTAGGGTTAGAATTTGGATAGTAAGGAAGAAAAATAGGTTCTAAGAGTTATTATTAGCTTTGTGAAGGTAGCGGTCGATATGATAATAAGAATAGGAGATTATGGAGGTAACACAAATATAAAAGGAGATAAAAATCAATAGAAATAGACCTCTTTGGATCATATTATATATTAAATCATATATGATTATGGAAGAAGCCTTTGTTTTAACATTTTGTCAATAGCCCCAATTCTAAAGCCTGAACGTTGTAATGTTCATTATTTTCTTTAAGTTCAGTTTTTATTTGGGATCAGAAATATGATTAAACTAGTCAAAAACAACTAACTTGGCCAATTTTCCAGAAAAATTAATGAATTGTGTTTTGATGGAAGTATCAAAAATAGTTATTAAAATATAGTTTCGAACAGTTAAACTTCAATTTAGAGAAATAAACTCTCAACCACTATATAATTTATTTCATGAGCTTGCTAACAAGTTTTATTATACTTGTTCTATCTCATTAAAGCTATTTTAATTAGGTCTCCATAATCAATTATTTCCATAACAATAATAACCAATTCTTTTTTCTTTGTTAGGGAATAAAAATATATTTATTCTCATTTAATTTTTAATATTTTCAAACTTTTCTATTCATACTATGAAAAGTATAACTAAATTTAATATATATTCCTTTTGTAATATATATTTTTTAAAAAATATCAAGCGGTTAATGGCTATTTTTTATTTATGGTGTAACTAAATAGTAGAGTAGAATGTTGACTTATGTGTCTGTAGTGTAGTTTTTAATTAAAAATCATCAATTAGTGTATATATTTAATTTTTATTAATTATAATTATATAATTTTTATTTTTAATATATCATCTATATAAATTTGATTGGACTAATTGATTCGATAGTTGGATCAGTGATCCCGAACCCAAACTCTTAGCCGGTCAATTTTGATATAGGTTTAAGATCTAATTATTAATTGTAATTATATAATTTTTATTTTTAATATATCATCTATTTAAATTTGATTGGACTAATTGATTCGATAGTTGGATCAGTGATCCCGAACCCAAACTCTTAGCTGGTCAAAGTTTAATGAAGTCCATTTCCAATATATGACATTTCAAAAGTATAATTTTTCTCACATATATCAGATTTCAGTTTTCCAACACTTGTTAGATAAGTATTCTAAGATCTAAATATATTTTATGTCTTGAGTCAAAAAAAGGGTTAAAAACTTCAGTTACAACATAATGATGAATTTATTCTAAAATTTAAAATTTTAGTCAAATTAGGTGTCCTTTGGTTAAAATAGGAATAACTATTCTAAATTAAATCTAATTATATCATTTTTAACACCAATAACATTGAAATTATTAGTAAATGTTATTAAGATAATTTAATTTTATTAACAATAATATTATCATCTTAATGTTTAGCAAAACTAACATAATATTGTTATTAATAATTTAATATTAATATTAATATCAATATTATTATAATCAAATAATCTCATTATATTAATACCAGAATTAATGATATTATTATTAACATTCTTATATGATGCATATTTTGTTACATTCTATAATATTTTGTTATTATTAGAACAAAACTGGGTGATTTATGGTGAATAACTTGGTTTTTTGTCATGGCAATCTGGCCACTCCTAGCAACCTTTTTATTTTAATCTTCAAGGGTTTTGAATTCTTTATACTCATACCATCATCCTGTCCCTCGAGTTACATACGCACCAAAATCCACCTCAATACCCATCGCTAGCCGCTATTGTCGGAGGTTCGAGAACACGGTACGCCTTCCAAGCAGTTGGATGTAAATTTAACGGTCAGGATCACATCAATCAACAAACAAAAGCCGTTCAATTAAAAGCGGGCGACCGTAATAACAAGCCCCCGGAGTCCGGACCCCCATCCTACCCATATCGGCGGTCTCCAAACACGCGGATCTGCGTTCCCATCCTCGTGATCTCCAATCAACGGCTCCGATTTCTTCCTTTCCTTGCTCTCAACCGATGCACGCGTTTCCTTCTTTAATAGATAAAATGTTTGTTTTTATTACGACATGCCACTCTCCTCGCGGAGTCCCTGACCTCTCTGCTCTCAGATCTCTCTCTCCCTCTGCCTCCCCCTTCCTTCTCGAAGCCATACAAATCTCCGATCCCTTTTCGATTCTCTCAGCGCCAAGATCCGGTTATTCTTCTCGAGATTTGTGGTAGAAGCGATGGTTGTTTGCAAATGTCGCAAGGTATTCGGGATTCAATTCCTTAAGCTCTCTTCTTCCCCTAAGTCTAATATTAAATTCGATTTTAATTGATTTTGTTCTCATTTTCCCTCAATTTTTTAATGGGTTGCGGAGAATTGGGAAGAGAGATTTCTTTCATTCGTAGAAACCGTTAACTGTGCGGGTGTGTTGAGATCGATGGCTTTGTTTTGTTGCCTATTGTTGTGAATGTGCTCGATCGGTTATTCGTTTGGTTGGTATCTGTTTGAGTGGTTTGCTTCGAATTGGGTTTGCCAGCGGTTGAGATCAGCCAGTTTTACAAGAATTGATGCAATTAGGGTACAAATTCAGCTGATTTACAATGCGCTAATCGTGTTTCAGAATGGAGCGGGTGAAAAAGTCTCTTTTTACGGTTTTGGATTGATTGGATGTTGAGGTTTTCTTCGTGATAGAGAAACTATGGATCTATGAAGTAAAATCTGGTGCTTGCTTTTTTCCGTAGATTTTGGCGTTGCATAGGATGATTAGTTGTACTCAACGATTTTCATAGTTTCATTTGATATCTGATCTTTGGGTTTTCTGATTTTTAACTGTTCTTTGGATAACTAGTAATGGAGCATTTTGGTTTCAGGCGACTAGGCTTTATTGCTTTGTTCACAAGGTACCTGTCTGCGGGGAATGCATCTGTTTTACAGAACACCAAATCTGCGTGGTAACCATCTGGACTTTTGTCATACCAATGCAGATACAATTTTTTTGCTGGTATATTATGATTGCAAGGAAAAATGTTCCATCTGAACTCATGATTCATGCACAAAATCATCACATCCAGAATAATGTTTAGTATGAACAAAATCTGCCATTCCATAGATGATAATTATATTCATGAAGGTATCAAGTTTGCAGCTTGGCGAGTTTACGCAATTCACTTGATTTATAAGGATTTTATGGAGGCAACATCATGAACATGATTTAACTTCTGAAATGTTGCAGCATGCAAGTTGTTTTGCATGTCCCCTTTCTTATGTATATTGGTTCCTACAAACTTTTCACAGCCTCCATATCATATGCTTTCTTGTTGTCAATTACAGCTGATGTAATTTATTTTATTTGAAATAAGAATCAGACTAGTGCAATTTGATGCTTGTTTCTTCTCTCCTAATAGTGTCATGTGAATACCTCAATAATGGCTTCAAGAATTTTAGAGAAGAAGAAGCAAAGTACAAAATACAAAAAAAAATAAAAAATAAAATGATGATAATATAGCAAATATAACAAGAGATAACTATCCATTGTAGCTTCTAATTTCTAAACACCACCACTCCAAGGTAAAGTTCTTATCCATATTCCTTTCTTGCAGTTTTATCCATTCTATTCTATGACTGAAACTTTGGAGGAAAGTGCATTTGTGATGCTTTATGCCTTTGTCTTTCCACGGTTCCGTGGCAACATGCATTGCATGTGCCATACTCTAGTCTGCACTATATAAACATTCTAGATTGTTGCCTCAATTTCAGAGTAAGATAAAGTCGCCAGAGTTCACCTCTGTGAAGCATCATGGTGACATTTTGAAGTTTACATTTAGTCATGGTCACCTCCCACAATTGCCTCTCATGATTGTTGAGATCACTCTCTTTATGCTTAATTAATAGATACCTGAAGCAGAGACTTTATGGCCTTATTTGAATATTTAAATCATAGCCAGTGCTGCAGCAAGGATTTCTTTTTTTCTTTTCTTTTCTTTTGGTGGTGGTTTTGGAGATGGGGACTAATAATCTAGAAACAAAGTTTCTATTTGAATATCAGAGACATAAATATAATTTTAGTTATCTCAATCAACTAGAGAAAGTTACTAGAAAGAGAGTCCATACAGTACGGCATGGAATTGATTGACATAATGCATGCTTTTTATGATTACATTTACAAAGAATATGTACAAAATGCACATTCCACAGATATTATTCATATGTATTGAAACACCTCCTCTTAAAAATTCATAATTATGGTCTTTAAACAGCTTTGGAGATATGTATGTGGCAAACCATCTTGGTGTTATAAGTACTAGCTAGAAAGAAAAAAGGTTTTCAGGTTGGATGAAAAGAAGGCATCTTAGAAGCCCGAAAAACACAAAAGTTTTAAGGAGCACTTTTTAACTCATTATGTGGTTTGATGGTGGGCATAGAAGTAGTTCAAAGCTTTTCAAAATCATTGAGTTTTGCACAGCACAGAACGCACCTAGACAGCTACCCAACTGCCCACAACCTTGTCAAGTTTGAAACTGCCCTCCTCTAGCAATCAAATAAGCCATCTCTTGACCCATGTTTTCTGCTCTCTCTTTGATATATTTGTCTTAGTTATGGAATCAGTTAATTATAAATGGAATCATTTTCTCATAAACAATCCTACATATGTTCTACTGGAGGCTTCCCAGGAAAAAAGGCATAGAGGCAAAAGGAAATTTGCGTTGTGATCCAACAGTTTGCTGCATGAATAGTGAACAGAATACTCATTAAATCATTATAACAACCCAGTTTCATATCCCTTATGTTTCTTCACTGTCTTCTGATTGATGGCATAGTCTTTTTGAAATTGTGATTGGAAAAAACTTATGTTCATGTTTTTGCAACATGGCAAAAAGATAGATGATAAAGAAAATGAACGAAAAAGGAAAAAAGAACTTATCCTGTTATCCAGGTTATTAGAGACTTCGTACGATTATTTGTCATCCTCGTCTTCTTCCTTAATCTCTTCTGCCTCCTTTGCTTCTCTTCCACCTGTATTTTCCTATTCCGAACAAAGATTGGCAACAAAAACCTGCTTTAGAATAGAGTTGGGTACTCAAGGACTTTGGATTCATCGAGAAATTAGATAAATAAGGGCACAATACCTTGTATCTCACTGAACATCAAGAAAAGTGTTCAATTGATCATAAGTTCATAACCATGCATCTGGGTATGGATGGTGATTCTCTCTCTCTCTCTCTCTCTCTCGTAAAAAGCAGCTAACCTACCAATGATTAATCCCAATTACAGGGAGCAATTTTATCACCTAGCCTCATGAATGGAGGAAATGAAGAACTGGGAGAGGGCAAAAGGATTTGTTGAACGATGGTTATATATGTTGAAGCATTTTGGGCTTGGGGGTAATCTAGAAAGAGCTTGTGAATATAAGTTATTTGACCCACCGGCACAGTCCATTCCAATTTTTTTTATAACTCAGCATTTTATACTGGTCCATATTCGAGTGGCAAGATTAGTTGTGCGGCAAAAATCTTGATCCTTTTCTTAACTACCATTGTCAATGAAAGTTATTTCTTACTCGAACTTGCAAGTGCCTAAAACTCACCAGTTAGGTTCATCCTTTGAAGATAAACCATCTCTTAAGCATCTTTTGTTGATTATCATAATTATGTAATTATCTTTATAGCAGCGTCCAAGCATGTCAGCTTTATATTCCCTTTCCCTTTCTTTTGTAACTTTAACTTTTTGTTTGTATCTTTTCATAGGATATTGTGCATTCTTTTTATAATTTGCACTGAAACATGTTTGTGCACATATAACATGTATTGGTAGACAGATAAGTGTGTAAACAGATCTGCATTTACATATACATGAAACAACCAATATTATAGCTTTATTGCAGTGCACCAGCATAAATATATTCCTATTTAGTGGTCTATCACACTTATTTTTATCGATCTTTTAGGTCAAACAATACTCTGATTGGGTAGTTGATGGAGAGTATGATTGGCCTCCTACATGCTCCTCCTGTAATGCTGCGCTCGAAGCTGGAAATGATCAGACTACTCGACTGGGTTGCTTGCGTATGTGATTCTTCACCTATACATTTATAATTTAGCTTTCAAGAAAGCATGCTCCACAAAATGTAGTAAACCTAAGATGCTTCTCTTTTGCTTGTCTCAGATCTTGTGCACACAAATTGTTTGGTGTCGCATATTCAAAGCTATCCACCACAACTGCTCCAGCAGGATATATTTGTCCTGCATGTTCTTCACCTGTAAGATGCATGGGAGGATCTTTGCATAATTTTGTTGTGTTTATTAAATTACAAATTTCTTCTGTCTAGCAAGTAGTAGTTCAATAGTATTTTCTTGTTTCTTGAATGGCCAAAGCAAAAGGAAAGAAAATGGATTTTGTCTAATGGCATCCGCAATCTACACAACTTGAGGGGGGTGGGGACAGTTAACAAGTTTACTTCTGTAGAAAATTCAAGTCTATCATGCTTTATCATTTGGGTATATATGCTCTGAATTGTTATCCAAATGCCTGACAACCTTAACCCAAAGTTGAGATGCTTATATTTGAGGTCAGCTTTGTCTTACCTATACAGATAAAAACCTAAGAAAATATAGTAGGTAAAAGATAAGAAAAGGACATAAAATGCTTTACCACAAAATATAAAAATCGAGATAAAGATATAAAAAAAACTTCATATTTTCACGAACATTGTATCATAATGTTCAATTTACTACTAAGATTATTATTTGTATTAGTTGATTCATAAAGTTATGAAGAAAGATAATTTTTTAATTCAAAGTAAATTGTGGTAGAAACTTCTTTTTTTTAAAATAAAAGAGGGCCATAACAGCGACCATTACATTCTTACGGCGTCTTCCAAAAACATCAAATATGCTCTCCATGGTTCATATAATTCCCAATGTTCTAGAGTGATTTTCAACCCAATTGGCTGCATGGTTGGCATCTGGTATATGTGCCGAAGTTGAAGATCCACGAAATCCCTCATAAGGCTGTGGCAATCAGCGATGATAGTGGAAGGGATGGGCTCACCCCATCTCATAAAATCCTACATGTCAAGACGATCACTCTCAATGATGACCTGTTGAAGCTGGTGGTGTCATGCCAAGGACATGGCCTTATGAAGGACAAGGCCTCATGAAGATCCAAGCCTTAGCTAGGAGAGAGGAATCTGAGTTGAGAATCATACATTGGGCCATGATGGGCCGCCCAACATGAACATGGATGAGAACTACTGCTCTTGCAACTCTGCTATCTGAAATTACAGAAGATCCATGTAACAACCCAGGATCTCACCCAAAATGGTTAGCCAGAAGGTATTATTTAGATTTTTTGATCCTGTATAAGTACCCAAGATCTACCCAGCAAACAAACCAATGTGAGACCGTCCGTACGGATTCTCACATACTCCCTCCGTTCAAGCCGTGACGTCCTCGTCAGGCTAAAGGTTAAATCAATTCAAATCTAATCATAAACATAACAATTGGCTCGTGGTCAGCCCCAATGGATCCGTGCTGCAGTGTCTCCTAGTCCATATAGGTCATAGGCCGGGTCCGCTCTGATACCATTTGTAACAACCTAGGGCCTCACCCAAAGTGGCTAGCCGGAAGGTATTATTTGGGTTTCTTGATCCTGTATAAGTACCCAAGATCTACCTAGTGAATAACCAATGTGGGACTAAACACACGCCCGCATAGGTCTTCACAATCCATCAGTGTTATTTTTGTACTATGCTATGGTGGAAGCTCCCATTGGACCCATTCAAGCTCCTCTTGAGCAATAGAAGCCTTTCAAAGATTGCCAAATGAACCAGCAAGTGGTAGCAAAGAAACTCATAGCCCAGATTGGGATTGATACACCAACACAGTTTTAGGACCGAGCCATCCCCATCCCCATCCCCATCCCCATCCCTGGCCTGAGTCCAATCCATAGGTTGCCATCCTCGTTGCATCCTAAGAGCATTCAGATTTCTTGCGAGTATCTACACTCAAAAAGGAATTGTCAGATGTCCTCTGACCGACAAGATTAAACTTACAACATATGTCAACAAAGTAAGAAAAGATCAATCTGTACCACACATTTGTTGGTAATCTTCAAGAAATAAGCCGCCAACAAAAAAATTTAACTTTTAGAGCAGCAGGTAGTTTCCATAAGAAATTTGAAATTGTACCATTGCCCCTACAAATATAGTGTTCCTGTTGAGCCACAAAATTGTAGATGGATCTGGAAAGCCTTTTACCATGTATGGTAGTAGCCTGTCGCCAACCATCCATAACATATATATAGGAGTTTTGTATGCTATTGTTTTTCTCAACTGTCTGGGCATCCCATAGCCTTTGTACATTCCAGCTATTATGTGCAATTAGCTCACCTGCATAAACCTCAGTTAATAATGTAAATAGGCTTATACCTAATTTGTATATCAAAAAGCCATGAGTGGTCTAGTATCCTATATGCCAGGCCATTTCTAATATTGTATGCCAAGCCCAGTGAATCCTTTGAGTGCACTTAGTGACAGCCTTACAGCACCAAGAAGAATGCTTGATTTACTTTCTTTTATTCTGTACCTTAGTGAGAATGTTTATTATTTGATGCCACACCTGTACCATCCTCATACCTCTACTCTTCAACCTCAATTAGTGTCCACTAAGTTTTCTATCTCTTGTACTGTTGAACCCTTCTAGTTCTTCCTAATCTGCTCTCTACTTAAAATTGCTGTGCTTAAAGCAAACATCAGAAAATTACGTTTTAGAATTTAGAATTATCATCATATCACTGGCAAACCACACACTCAAAAGCACTAGGTGTCATATGATGGTTTTTCCTTAGTTTATACATCTTGAAGTGAGGGTGGAAGGCTGGAAGACTTTGCCAACCCTTTGAACTTTGGAGGGAAGAATGCTTTTTGCTGGCAGATTATGATATTGATCCCTTTCAACTTTAAATCAACTGCTATGAAATTATTCTACTTTTATATTTATCTGCCTTGAAAATCAGTCAATGAATTTGTTTAATATCAAGAAAAGCACTTTTTTTTTTGCAGATATGGCCTCCTATAAGCATTAAAGATACAGGATCTCACCTCCATTCAAAACTCAAGGAAGCAATAGTCCAGGTAAGACCATCATAAATTTTATTTCTAGAGTTATCAGCATGCTATTGTTTTCTTTTCCTACCATAAGCCTTTTCTCATATATATGGGTTGGTTTCACGATATGTTTATTCCATGTAAGTGCTAAATCGTTGATCAAATAGGCAACAATATGTTAAAATAATTTCTGCTGCTTGACATCAGTAAATAAGTATACACTTTAATGACATGATACATTCTGAATATTTCTGATTATTGTGACTATCTATGCATAATTGCATATAGGTGTCCTAGTTTTTCTTTTCTTTTCTTTTCTTTTTTAATAATCCTCACCAATTTAGGGCTGGATGGTAGTTGCAATGAAATTATATTGTTTATTTCCAGACATGCTTAACCTAAGGTTTCCATCTTGGCTGATATTGCGGCGAGATATCAGTTATATGGGTCTCGGGCATCTAACGATACAATATGTTCTAAATATCAGCTTATGTTGGCTGCTATAAACTGTTATATCCCAATTTCTCGGCTGATACAATATCAAGATACTGGCTGAGATTACTAGTTTTATTATCATTTGTCTTAGGATTTTCTTAAGCCATATTAAGGGGTGACCTATCTTTTTTGGAGACTGTAATTAGGAAACAATTGTGGTAGAGGTTATCTGCCAAGATTTGTAGATCTTGCAGGTTCAAAAAAACCTGGCATCAGAATAGGGACTTTGTGGAGGAAGGTGAGCAGTGGAGGGTGTGATGGAGGTGTTGCCGCGCTGGTGTCTGGAGAGTCGCTATGGCTGGGCAGTAAAGGCCACTTGTTGAGGCGAATGATTCATCTCGTAGTTAGCTTTGGCAACAATGATGAACGAAGATTTTTTTTTTTTTTTTTTTGCCATTGTTGAGATGAAAGGGGGTCCTAAAAGAATAGAAGGGAAGAGGTTATATGGATGTGGAAAATATTCTTTTCTCTCTGTTTGTTTGTTTTTTTTAAGTTTTGAGGAGAATGACTCTGCAAATAGTTAAGGCTATTATATGCCACAGTCCATGTATAAAAGGGAACAAATGATGTATTTGTGATGTCAGCTAAGTTTCCAGTATATTATATTAGTTCTTATGTCTCGGCCTGCATATCCAGAAATCATGGAAATTATGTTCTTTTTAAAAAAATTTCCTTTTCAATCTTGGCCGAGATAAACTGGTATCTTTGTTTATCTCGGTTTCAGTGGCCTACTGATATTTCTGAGATATCACGTATTAAAAACTTTGGCCTGACCACATAGATTTGTGTGAACTTTCTCTTTTATAAAGATTAACTTGTGGGATCATGCTGAATGTTTGATTCGTTGCATAAAGTTCAATCCTGGAAGTAAGTTTTGGATCTCATATTCAAGAATTCTAGATTCGAGGTTTCTATATCCTGTGTCCTACTTAGACTTTTTGGTGCATTAATTCTCCTTGTGAGTTTAATCTTATTCCAGGCCTTCCAGATATCTAGCCTTTTGGGTATCATATCAATCTTTCAGAAGCTAGATCTATCGTATATCTGGCTATTCGAGTCCATGTACTAGAACTTGCCCTTCTTAGATTTAAATTTATGCTTCAAGACATCAGATCCTGTTCCCTATGTTATCTAGCTTCTTTTGGGTGTTCGTTTTAGCACCCACAGTTCTTAAGAAGATGAGATATGTTTCCTGTTCTTTCGTTCAGAAGCTGTTCTACTTCATGATCGTTCGACTCTCTCACACTCTTTCTCAATTTTCTAGAGTTTGATGTCAAGCAGTAATTCACAAGCTTACTAACACATGAAAGGTTCTTTTTTTGTTATGGATTAAAATAATGGAATTATTAATCAGCTTACTGAACTAAATAAAAATTTATCAGGACTGCACCACTTTATCTCATGAATGGTGCATGAGATTCTACACAAACTGAATATCAACCTAGTGTTTTTTATTTTTATGCAATGGACATTGAGGTTCAACATTCTGTTAAAGAAAATGAAGCTTGTCAAAACTTTAATATGATCATATATCATAAATTATTCTGCTTCCTTTCTTAAATGTTTATATTAGAAAGTGATCTAAGCAGTTCCTAAGCTACATTTTTTTTTGAAAATCCATTTATTCAAATGTCCTTCATTTTGAATATTTGATTTTGTGTTTGTTTCCTTATTGAGTTTTAGTTATGTTAATCATCTTGCATTTTCAGCCATTGCTTAGCGTATTTTAGTTGCCTTGTCAAGACATCAACTCAGTAACAGTTGTTAAGACTCTTCAAACTTATTCCACATGGTTTCTGACATTTGCAGAGTGGCTTGGAGAAAAATGTATTTGGAAATCACCTTGTTTCATTGCCTGCAGTGGAGAGCCGTGTTCCTCCTCCTGCTTTTGCTTCGGATCCACTTATGCATGTATCTGGTGTTGAAGATAGCGATAAAAGTCGTGCAGATTCATTTACCAAAGAAGCAAAATACTCAGATGAAGTATACTCCGCTGCTGGAACAGGTTCTACTAAACTTTCAGAACCGGAGATTGTTGAAATAGATGGTCCTAGTTCGTTAGGAAACCAATTTAAGCCAGACCAAGAGCCCAACTTCATCAAAAGTGTGAGCCCCAAGGGTGTAAGTGATATCTGAGCCAATGATCAACCATCTTTTAGTACTTTTTGTGTAAATTTAAGTTCATAAATGGTGCATTCATACAAATGTAAATGGTGCCTGGCACTATGATCTTGTGTTTTAACGTCATGCAGCCCGGTGCTACCACAAGGAAGGCACTTACCATGTTGACAGACAAAATTCAGAATATCATATTATGCTGATTGATGAAGATGGAACACATAAAAAGTACACGAAAAGAGGTAAGTTATATGGAAAAAAGCTAAATATTCTCCCTAAACATAATTTCTCTCTTGCTACGTGGATTGGCATGCTCTTGACTCAATAAGGATTTGTCTAGCTTGAGATTATTAACATGGACACTAAGCCTTTTTGTTTCCTGATAAACGACACTAAGCCTTATTTCATCTGTGTGAGATTGATGCGATTAATCTTATTTCCTGATTGTGTTCCTATAATAACTAAAACAGTTAGAAGTGCAATTTGTATGGTACCTTCAGATCCCTCATTTCTACAAGGCTAGTGTGTGTGCCCATCTTTGATCATTATGGACGTTGCAAAACCATGACTGATACATGTTCTGTTAGCATGTTTCATTGCTCATGGCAGTTTGTGTTTTTGTTCAATTTTGTTGACGTTAAAATGTTTAAGTTCTCTTAATGCAGTGTTTGTTAAACATGTAGCTATCAAAAGATTTTTTTTTTTTTTTTTTTTTTTTAGTTGCATGTCATCTGATGGTATCCTTTTTCCTTGAATTTGAATTGACTTCTAGAAATTCCTGCTCTGTTTGATTCTTTTACTCTTTCAGTACCTTCACAGTTTTGCACCTTGTCTTCATGTTTATGCCTTTCTTTAAATCCTACAAAGGCATGCTGTGCTCGAGCAGTTGCCCATATATGTGGCTGAAACAGGTTCCAAGTTGTAGACCAAGGCTGTATTTTTGCAGTCGATATTTGCAGTCACTTGTCATGGTCCAATTGCAGAAACTGGATATTATGATTCTCTGCATATAGGATTTTGTTCCATTCTTTATCCAGGCTAATTCTCAAGTTATAATTGTTTTTGGACCTTTTTTATGGCATATGCTGATAGCCTTGAATTTGAGGTCTTTCCTGGCCCAGGCAATGACCTGAAGTTTGTCTACGTGTGGACCCCATGTCTGGTGCAAGTCTGGACTTGAGCTCCCGCCTGTGCCAGATCTATATGCTCCTACACCACCTCCTGTGCGGCCAAGGGCTGGAATGCTCTGCTTGGGTCATAAGGGGCTTGCCAAGGAGGTTCCTGGCCAGGACAAGAAGTCCGGCTTTGTGGACTTCTGTCTGGCACAGGCTGGACTAAGGTCCTGCCCTTGTCAGGTCCGGTAGATTCCATGGTGTCTTTGAACCCTCGAGGTGGCTGAGGTCTGAATCTCTTACTGGGTTGGTAGGGGCTGCAGGTTGGTCTTCATCCATTAATAATTTTTAGCTAATGTGAATTCCTTATGCATATGCTATAACAAGATCTAAGTTGTCAAGATGGGATCCATTTATATGTACTAAATCTTGGTATGCTCAAATGAAGAAAACGATTTCTGAGTGTTCTTTTATACTTGCACATTAATTTAGAGACTATATTACTTATATCATTGTTTGTGTGTGTTGTATATATATTTGTGATTTTATATGTATGATCATTTTTAGACCCTGATGATGTTTGCGCATACTAGCTATGGCTTAAGGAAATATACAACCTTTTTCCCTAGAGCCTTGTTGGATGCAGGGAGAGGGAGGGCCTTTGGTGTAACGATTAACAGTTGCTCCATTGTGACCTGGTTGTCACCAGTTTGAAGCATGGTCAACCTCTCCTCACTTGGGGGTAAGGCTGCCTCAATCTGACACCCTCCCCGGACCCTGCAGCGATGGGAGCCCCTGCAGTGATGGGAGCCTCATGCACAAGAACACTCTTGTTTTAAGCCTTGTTGGATGCAGGCAGAGTATGAGAGGTGGTTTCCTCCCTGCTACCACTGCGCACTGCCAATTGCTTGCCCTTAGCTATTGGTGAAAATTCTAGCAAGACTTGCAGGTCGTTGGAGCAATCCTGTTAGAGGTTGAGAGCTATTCGAGCCCTAAAAGAAGCTGTTTGTGTATTAGGCCCAACACAAGATAAATTTCCAATAAATATGCAGTTGTATGATTTCATGGTCCTGTGTGGAATCTTATTGTTGTTCTGCATTGATTAAATCCACTGCATATTCTGCTTTCATCTTCAGTTTATGCACTTACTAGTTATCAACATATATCTAGCAATTAATCATAGATATTGGAAACTGTACATCCACCCAGTATAAAACTTAAATGTGGTCCAAGTATTTTTGATTGTCTGATAATATGTCAAAAACACTTGTATTTTGGAAGTTGTACCTGCCTTTTCGTCCATCAGAGAGAGAGAGAGAGAGAGAGAGAGAGAGGGGGGGGGGGAGAGAAGAGTGGATTTATTAACTATATTACCTATTATCAAAAAGAAAAGTGTCACATATTTTTATATAAATATTAACTGTAACATAAACAAGGTCGACATGCAACAGTATGTGGCCAATGTTGTGACAGTGAATTCTATACAAGCCCCTTTTCCTTTTTTTTTTTTTTAAGTTTTTTATGATATAGTTGTTGCACCTGGACACTTGAGGTCTATGCAAAGCATGCCGATGAGATCTAGTTAGATGTCTAAGGACATGAAGCAGCTTGTGTTTTATTTAATTTAGTTTTAGTTTACTGATTAACTACAATTTGCAGATTATTTTTGGCTGAGCTAAAGCAAGTAGTAATAATGCGTTAATTGATTCAAAGTGGACCTCAGTAAACTTGCAAACATGGAATATTTTTTTTTGC